>NW_024881596.1:0-100000 GCF_019059575.1 Amphibalanus amphitrite
CTCTCTCTCTCTCTCTCTCTCTCTCTCTCTCTCTCTCCTCTCTCCTCTCTCTCTCTCTCTCTCTCTCTCTCTCTCTCTCTCTCTCTCTCTCTCCCCTCCTCCCCTCCCCTCCCCTCCCTCCCCTATGTCCTATTCACCGATCCTCACTGCTCGCTCGGGCCGCGTAGAGTGAGGCTCTGCCGACTCGCTCTGACCGCCCGCCGGTGACGTCACGGCCCCTCCGGCAAGGTCAGGTCAGGCCACCGCTCGCTAGTGCCGGCCGGACTTGTCGGTCCGAAGCCATACTAGCTCCGGAACGCTACGGCAAAGACTGGTTAACCGGAATAGAGCCATATCGACCCAAACTCTTATTCCGACGGCGTTCCGTTTACACCGCCCAAATCTGGCGTGCCGGAGTCGCTAGGGCAAAACGGACTTGAGCCAAACCAATTGCTGGCTGGGAAACTTCCTTTAGTATTTTATGTTAGCTAATAGCTATCAATATTTGACAGGGCGCATAGCTGGATCATATGGGAAGAGGATGCTGCTTGCTGCTCTCCTACTCCCGTGGCAGACATAAAGGCGCGCAGCGTCACTCACGTAAAAATGGACGAGGTAAGACTGACTATGGTGCCTACATTTGTGTTGTTACCAGTTACTCAGTCCACCCAAATCTACTTGTATCTATGCTAATCAACACATCATAATTCAATCGTTTTTTCTGGTTTTTCTTTAGACATTGTTCTTTTTTTGGCTCACTACCTGATCCTACATTTTAAAATCACTCGCCGAATCACTGGTGATGGTTAAAAAATCAAGACAGCATTCATCCTCCTACCGCCATGCTTCCTTATGCGTTGCCATATCTTTTCTTTCCAGAAGTCCTCCCTTCATCTCCTGGTCAGCCGGCCGCGTGGATGAAACCCCTCCTCACACCACTGAGTATCATGTATACCACAAATATCCTGGACTTGACTTGACTATGACGACTCATGAGCTGCGACCGGCTACCCATGCGATGGACGGAGCTCCGCCGCCCGTCCTGACCCCGGACGCTAGAAGGTGGGATGCTCTCATCTGCGTGAGACTTCTGAGACTGCGACCGGAGCCCCGCCGCCCGTCCCGACCTCTGACGCTGGAAGGTGGGATGCTCTTCATCTGCGTGAGACTTCTGAGACTGCGACCGGAGGCCCGCCGCCCGTCCCGACCCCGACGCTAGAAGGTGGGATGCTCATCATCTGCGTGAGACTTCTGAGACTGCGGCCAGCCCCGCCGCCCGTCCCGACCTCTGACGCTGAAGTGGGATGCTCATCTGCGTGAGACTTCTGAGACTGCGGGAGCCCCACCGCCCGTCCCGACCTCTGACGCTGGAAGGATGCTCTTCATCTGCGTGAGACTTCTGAGACTGCGACCGGAGCCCCGCCGCCCGTCCCGACCCCGACGCTAGAAGGTGGGATGCTCTTCATCTGCGTGAGACTTCTGAGACTGCGACCGGAGCCCCGCCGCCCGTCCCGACCCCGGACGCTAGAAGATGGGATGCTCTTCATCTGCGTGAGACTTCTGAGACTGCGACCGGAGCCCCGCCGCCCGTCCCGACCCCGGACGCAGAAGGTGGGATGCTCTTCATCTGCGTGAGACTTCTGAGACTGCGACCGGAGGCCCGCCGCCCGTCCCGACCCCGGACGCTGGAAGGTGGGATGCTCTCATCTGCGTGAGACTTCTGAGACTGCGACCGGAGGCCCGCCGCCCGTCCCGACCCCGGACGCTAGAAGTGGATGCTCATCATCTGCGTGAGACTTCTGAGACTGCGACCGGAGGCCCGCCGCCCGTCCCGACCCCGGACGCTGGAAGGTGGGATGCTCTTCATCTGCGTGAGACTTCTGAGACTGCGACCGGAGCCCCGCCGCCCGTCCCGACCCCGGACGCTGGAAGGTGGGATGCTCTTCATCTGCGTGAGACTTCTGAGACTGCGACCGGAGGCCCGCCGCCCGTCCCGACCCCGGACGCTGAAGGTGGATGCTCTCATCTGCGTGAGACTTCTGAGACTGCGGCCAGCCCCCGCGCCCGTCCCGACCCACGCTAGAAGGTGGGATGCTCTCATCTGCGTGAGACTTCTGAGACTGCGACCGGAGCCCCGCCGCCCGTCCCGACCCCGGACGCTGGAAGGTGGGATGCTCTTCATCTGCGTGAGACTTCTGAGACTGCGACCGGAGCCCGCCGCCCGTCCCGACCCCGGACGCTAGAAGGTGGGATGCTCTTCATCTGCGTGAGACTTCTGAGACTGCGACCGAGCCCCGCCGCCCGTCCCGACCTCTGACGCTGGAAGGTGGGATGCTCTTCATCTGCGTGAGACTTCTGAGACTGCGACCGGAGCCCCCCGCCGCCCCCCGACCCCGGACGCTGGAAGGTGGGATGCTCTTCTGCGTGAGACTTCTGAGACTGCGACCGGAGCCCCCGCCCGTCCCGACCCCGACGCTAGAAGGTGGGATGCTCTTCATCTGCGTGAGACTTCTGAGACTGCGACCGGAGCCCCGCCGCCCGTCCCGACCCCGGACGCTGGAAGGTGGGATGCTCTTCATCTGCGTGAGACTTCTGAGACTGCGGCCAGCCCCGCCGCCCGTCCCGACCCCGGACGCTAGAAGGTGGGATGCTCTTCATCTGCGTGAGACTTCTGAGACTGCGACCGGAGCCCCGCCGCCCGTCCCGACCCCGGACGCTAAAGGTGGGATGCTCTTCATCTGCGTGAGACTTCTGAGACTGCGACCGGAGCCCCGCCGCCCGTCCCGACCCCGGACGCTAGAAGTGGGATGCTCTCATCTGCGTGAGACTTCTGAGACTGCGACCGGAGCCCCGCCGCCCGTCCCGACCCCGGACGCTGAAGGTGGGATGCTCTCATCTGCGTGAGACTTCTGAGACTGCGACCAGCCCGCCGCCCGTCCCGACCCGACGCTGGAAGGTGGGATGCTCATCATCTGCGTGAGACTTCTGAGACTGCGACCGAGCCCCGCCGCCCGTCCCGACCCCGACGCTGGAAGGTGGGATGCTCATCATCTGCGTGAGACTTCTGAGACTGCGGCCAGAGCCCCGCCGCCCGTCCCGACCTCTGACGCTGGAAGGTGGGATGCTCTTCATCTGCGTGAGACTTCTGAGACTGCGACCGGAGCCCCCGCCGCCCGTCCCGACCCCGGACGCTGGAAGGTGGGATGTTCTTCATCTGCGTGAGACTTCTGAGACTGCGACCGGAGGCCCGCCGCCCGTCCCGACCCCGGACGCTAGAAGGTGGGATGCTCTTCATCTGCGTGAGACTTCTGAGACTGCGACCGGAGCCCCGCCGCCCGTCCCGACCCCGGACGCTGGAAGGTGGGATGCTCTTTATCTGCGTGAGACTTCTGAGACTGCGACCGGAGGCCCGCCGCCCGTCCCGACCGCGGACGCTAGAAGGTGGGTGCTCATCTGCGTGAGACTTCTGAGACTGCGGCCAGAGCCCCGCCGCCCGTCCCGACCTCTGAAGCGGGAAGGCGGGCTGATGCCCGTCATCTGCGTGCGACTTCCGAGACTGCGGCTGGAGGCCTGCCGCCCGTCCCGACCCCGGACGCTAGAAGATGGGATGCTCTTCATCTGTGTACAACTACTGGGGCGACGGTTGGAGCCCCGTCTCGTGTTTCCCCACCTACCTCTGAGACGGGAGTTTGTGGGTCAGTAAAAACCTCTTATTCAACAGCACTGCCAACTGAACTGATCGACATGACGCCGTTCTCTGCAAGCGAGTACGACCTTATGTCACCCACCTGCTCTACTTCGAGGGCTTCAGTCCAGGATGCAGGGGACCATGGCACATGGACTTTTCCTGAGCACTTGATGTGCAATCAAACAGAGATCACGGCTCCCGAGAACCACCATTTGGAGGAGAACGAATACGGAGAACAGGGAGCTGAGTCTGATGTCAGCGACGGTGTTGAGGTGGCTCCGCCCCAGCACAGTTCTCAGTCGCGTACATCTCAGTCGGCGAGGAACGGCGCATCGTGCGGCGAAGTGCGGAAAAAAAATGTTTGCATATATTGCAAGCAAAAGAGAAATCTGATATGGCGCCATATCAAGACGGTCCACCGTGACGAGAAGGAAGTCAAGGATATACAGGAGTGTGATTCTGAGCAGGAACGAAAAATGAAAATCACCGTGATGATCAACAAAGGCAACATGGAGCACAACAAACTCGTCCTACAAAGGGTGAAGGTGACATGATCTTGGGAAGGAAGTCGGACCAGGCGTCCGTGGACGACTACGTGCCATGTCCTTACTGCTATCTTTTTGTGGTTAAAACCAACATGATGCAGCACATAAAACATCACTGTGTGGCTCGCAAAACAGAATGCCCAGACATTCCCACGGTGCTGGCAGAGAGCCGGACGCTCCTGAGTGACGGCCAAGAAAAATACTGGGTATCACAAGGACATATTGTCTCGTATGCACGACGATGCAGTTACGAAGACCATAAAGAACGATGAACTCCTGAAGAAGTGGGGTGCCAACTTGCACGCGAAACTTGGAAGGTCGGGTTTTGCGCAGATAAGCCAGCGCCTAAGGATGATGGGCGAAGTTGTCCAAGCAGCCGGAAAGAGCATGCAAGAGCTGATCAATGGCGAAGGATTTGATACGGTTGTAAGTGCCACCAAATCCGTCTGTGGGTTTGAGCAGGACAAGCTAAACGCCCACACGGGGCTGCCCACATACAAAACTCCTTCAAAGGCCATGCGGATTGGAGGCGAACTACGACAGCTGGCTGCTCTCAAGAAGGGCATTGCGCTGATCAAGAAAGAAGAAAGCGAAGTGAAAGATGCTGAGGCGTTCTTGTATCACGTGGACCAATTCTGGAATGTGAAGATCAGCAGCGTAGCGCTGAAGAACCGCGAGTCGAACAAGTATGACAAGAAAGACATGCTGCCCTTTACCAGCGATTTGAAGCTTTTCACCGAAAAAATGAAGGAACGAGTGAAAGAAATGACAGAAAAGGGAATACATGGCATGACAGACTATGCAAGGCTGAGCAAAGCGGTTCTCGCCCGTTTGCTAGTATTCAACAAACGCCGTCCTAAGGAGCTTAGCAGCATCCTGCTGCAATCATGGATCAACCGAGAGATGTACAAACAAGAGACGGTAGAAGAAGTGAACAAGTCAATGGGTGAAACAGAAAAGAAGTTGTTCAACGAGCTCGACGTCGTCATGTCCCGCGGCAAGTGCGGGAACAAGGTCCCCACCCTGATACCGAGCGACTGCGCGGCTCCGCTGCAGCTACTGGTAGACAACCGGGAGACGTACATTGACAAGGATAACAAGTATCTGTTCGCAAACCCTCTGGCGAGGACTACAGGACACTACAACGCAGGCGTGGTGCTTAAAGAGCAGTTGTCGGACATGGCACTAAACAGGGCAGATCTCTTCCATGCAACAAAACTACGGAAATATTGTGCTACAACGTCCCAGATTCTAGAGATGGGTGAATTCGATATGGAGGTGCTCACCCGGCACATGGGACATGACAAAGACGTGCATCGTGGTACTACAGACTGTCAGACGCTACTCACGAACTGACGCGTGCCTCCATCCTGATGATGAAGCTGGACGAAGGATGCCTCTCAAAATATAGCGGACGGAGCCTGGAGGAGATGCTCACTGAAGGTAACTAATCGTTTGTACATGTGCTAATCGTAACATCACCATTCGTCTGTCATTTTAGCAGACATTTCATGCAGTTAAAGCATTAATTTGCAATGTAGTGTTAAAGAGGCAATGCAATAACACCATGAAGAGAATCGTACAGAGCGAAGGCAATGTAAGACCGTTAAAGTTCACTGGTACTACTAGGTTATATGCAGACCCATGGTGCTGTACTTCAGATTAAGGACGAGCGCGGATAGCCAAAGCAGTCCGGGTACCACCGTAGCACATATGTTCCGTTCAGCGTTTTTTTTCAGAAATGCTTGCCCATTATGGCAGGCACTTATTTTGCATCACACATATTCTTAAATCTGACAGAGACGGTTTTTCAGAGGACTTCGACGAGCCAGGCTCTGAAAATGAGGGCGGTCCGGCTGATGATCGCCAAGAGGACGATGAAGGAGGTGAGGCGCATTCACTACATCTATAGTGTGTTCCATGTCAAGCTTGCGGCTGAAGTGCTCTGTTGAAGGCAGTGCGTGATTTCTGTGCATACATCTTACATTCTAAGACTCAAATTATTGAATGGAGTAGCGCGCTCAGCGAATTGCCTGGAACTGCCAAGGGGACTCCGACCGCAAGCTTGATATGGAACAGACTATAGTCCGGCCTGAAGTTTTATAGTGGGAGGGCAATTGCATAGGTGAGTTCATATGCATTTATTGAAGCACTGCGATCGATGCAGGATAATAAGCGTATCGCTCAATAACTGCATTGTCCATGCGAGAATGCCTTTACTCACGTCCGTCTGAGGAGGGAGGGAATCCGACCCATGGTGATTTTTTTTTTTGCAATAGCAGCTCGATGGCGGCGTGAAGCGCCGCCCGCCACCCAACCTCGTCTACCCTCGGCCTCGTTTGCAATTTTGCTAAATCTGTTACATATGAAATGTCATATGCAAAAAAAGTATTTAAGCAACACTCACTGCGTCTCCTTTGGTGAAATCTTGAGCTTAACGTATTGAGACAAAATATTTTGATAAAGCTCGATAGGGCTTGTTCTAAGTTATCGAATGCTATCTTAATTGTTCTAGCTTTTATGTTTTTTTTTCGAGACACGTAGCGTTTCGTGCTGAAAAGCGCCATTTTTATTTTTAATGCTGGCTTTTATCATGCAAACCCTCTAAATATTGATGTAGTTAGGGAGCGAGGACTCATGAGCCCCTTTCCCATGAAAATTTGCTGTTTTTAGTTCCATGGGAGCGAAACGTAAGTGGGGTCGTATCAAGCCCCCCCCCCCCCCTCAGTCGTTCTTGTTCGGGGTGGCAAAAAAAAAGCAGTAGACAGGTGCAGGTTTAGGGGACGTCGTGCTAACGAAACGACAAACTCAAAATCTTTAACAAGACATGAAGCGAAAAGATCTTTTTGGCCGGAGGAATCCAGAGCGTCGTAAGCCTCGTCGTAACTGCGACGTGTCGCAAGTTGTGTAGTAAGTCGTTTTTGGAGGGATCAATCGATGAGTAGCGTTACTTAAAGGGACTATCCCACCTTCTAAAATGTTATTAAAACCAGTTAAATTGTGCCCGACTTTATAGATTGGATGACCAGGAACACGGTTCTGGCATTTATTTTTCATTAAACATCTTAGACTTCCCATATTCCAAACACAAACTTTCAAATATGTGACGTCACAGCCCAAAATTACCTCCTTCCCCAGGCCACATTACTGTCATAAAGCAGATTCTTTTTACTTTGTAGGCACCACAACAAAGTTCAGACCAAGTTTTAAGCGATTTTTCAACGAACAAACCCATTTAAATCAGAACGACTAAACGAGGTGACGTCACACTAACGGTCGCTCCATGTTGAAGATAGGGCCTTGTACAAGGCCCATTTTCAAATGAAGGGAACGAATTTCTTCAACACCAGGAGGCCGCGGGGGTTGCAACCTAGATAGATATAGGTTTCTGAACCTCGCCGCAAACTTGGCTATCTCAACTCAAACCCCATGTTAAAGGTGGGATAGTCCCTTTAAGTAGTAAAGCCTGTCGCAAGTTGCCTGATTTGCGACACAACTTACGAATTTGAAATAGCAGTCGTAAGTTGTGTCGTAAGCTAACCTTGCTTTGAGGAAGAGGTCACAGGTCACAGGTCATTCGGGCCATGGTCACGAAATTTACATGGTTAGTGTAAAATTGTTTGAACTTGAGTTAAAATTTGGTTACAATCCGTTGACGCTAACGCGAGTTATAGAGCTTGAACCGACGGGTCATCTGTGAGGCCTCAATCCGTGCCAGCGAGTGTTAAAAATGGTGCATAATATGTTATATTCAAATTCATTGGGGTATTCAGGGATACAAAGCAGCCTTATATCATTCCAGCAACTACTGGCGAGTCCAGAAAGGCGATCTTGGACGTTGCGAGGGGCATCCCCCAAAAGATTCTCCCAATTCCAAAAACGACGTGTCTCAGATGGCCCCCATGACTCCAATTTAGCTCTGTGATGACCCCAGTTGACCTCTGTGATCTGCCGTGTCTCAGATGACCTCCGTGACCTCCCATTGAGCTCTCTCATTACTCCGAGCTGACCTCTGTGACCTGACGTGTCTCAGATGACTTCCGAGTTTTGTGATGACCCCAAGTTGACCTCTGTGACCTGACGAGTCCTATATGACCTCCAATTGAGCTCTCTCATGACTCCGAGCTGACCTCTGTGACCTGACGTGTCCCAATTGAGCTCTGTGATGAGCCCAAGCTGACCTCTGTGACCAGACGTGTCCCAGATGATCTCAAATTGAGCTCTGTGATGACCCCAAGTTGACCTCTCTGACCTGACGTGTCCCAGATGACCTCTATGACCTCTAAGTGACCTCTGATAACCCCAAGCTGACTTCTGTGACCTGACGTGTCCCAGCTGATCTCAAATTGAGGTCTCTGATGACCCCAAGTTGACCTCTGTGACCTGAAGTGTCCCCAGATGGCCTACAATTGAGCCCTGTGGTGACCTCAAGTTGACCTCTGTGACCTGACGTGTCTCATGACCCCCATGACCTCCAATAGAGCTCTGTGATAACCCCCAAGTTGACCTCTGTGACCTGACGTATCTCAGATGACCCATATGACCTCCAATTGAGCTCTGTGATGACCCCAAGTTGACCTCTGTGACTTGACGTGTCCCAGATGACCTCCGTGACCTCCAATTGAGCTCTTTGATGACCCCAAGCTGACTCTTGTGACCTGACGTGTCCCAGTTGACCTCCAATTGAGCTCTGTGATGACCCAAAGTTAACCTCTGTGACCTGACGTGTCCCCAAGTTGACTTCTGTGACCTGACGTGTCCCAGATGACCTCTGTAACCTCCAATTGTGACCTCCAACTTCAACTCTCTTACCTCTCTGTGACTTCAAACTCTCTGAACTCATTTCTTCTAAAGCATAGCTTCTAGATGCTCTTTAGCCACGAATCTCCTGTGATCGACCCCAAATTTTATGGCAAATTATGTGAGCGTTAGCGATCACAAGTCACCCAGTTGAGACAAAGCTTCAGAATCAGAGAACATGCTTGACCTGGCTGTCTCATAAGCTCTCAAACCAGAAAGGCGAATGTTCCGTTATGCGTGATAGAGTTTTCGACCTTACTGACGTTTACTACGGGATCAGCTGATCGTGTCCTTTTAACCCGCGCACCGACGGGGGTCTGCGCCAACTTAGTACCGACGGGGGGGGGGGCGGATGACCGCCCCCCCCCTGAGATCTCGAGAACGAAGCAAGATAGCGACAAGCGGTAAACGGCATCGGATACGCACGGTCAAGATCTACAATTTTTACTAAGGTCATTTTCAGGTCAGGTCAAAGATGACGTCACAGGGGTCGAAAAAGTCAAAATGGCGGCGCTAAATATGGAGATAGTTTTTCTCGAATAACTTTCGAATTAGTCGAGATAGGAACAAACTAAGGGCCTCATCGTGATCCTCTCGTCAATCCGCATCGAATGATATATATGTTGACCTCGAAAGGTCAAGGTCAAAGGTTGACCTCAGGTCACGTGACCTCGAGGTCATCATGTATATCATTCGATGCGTCTTGACGAGCTGAACACAATGAGACCATCCACGCGTCTGTATCTTGTTCCTGTACGGAGTTATTGGCCAAAAACCTTTGGTGACCTTTGATGACGTCACATGACCTCACAGCTGCCCAACAGCAAAACAGACCTCAAGGTAGTGAAGGTTGATCGTATATGAAGTCATGTATGGTATATGGGGCCATTCCGACCCGTTTTAGTGGTAAAAACAGGGAGTTGATTTTTCCCCCATTGACTTATAATGGGGAGGTCGCGAAATTGACCTGACCTTAGGTCACCGATATCAAAATTCCGAGATATACAAATTGTAGCTACTAATGACCTAATAACATCCTGCGACTTTCAAAGGCCTCCGACATCTACTGTAGCTCTGGCACGGTGACAAAGTTGCAAAAAAGTGACTTGAGGTTGGGTCATTCAAAGTGACCTGGTGACCTGACCTTGAAAGGTAGGAGGTTCAAACTTGCACACCATGTGTAAAATTGATAAGGGAATAGTCATACCAAATTTCGCGGCGCTACGCGCCACGGTTTTCCCGCTATTCGCGAAAAACCTCAGGGGGGCGGATATCCGCCCCCCCCCGTCGGTGCGCGGGTTAAATTCTCGAGTAAAGCGGGTATTTAAGCCTCGTCGTAGCTACGTTCTGTCGTATCCTCCGACAAACCCTCTTTCCTCAACATCCCTCCTTTTTCGCTACGACACAACTTGCGACGGGACATGTGTCGTAACTTGCGACGTGTCGTAGATGGACTTGCGACGCCCCGGCCAAATTTATGTTCTCATGCATAACCATGTAATGTTAACAGAATTACATGGTTAAGTGGTTCTATTCCTAATGTTAACTATATTTTTAATGTCCACAGGCCATGAACAGCGGAAGAAGGACCGCAAAAAAAGTAAGTGAAAGGTTTGGCGCCTTACATCGCCTGCATCAGCTTTACGTGTTGCATTATTTTCATAAACGTATTGAAATTTCCTGCATTAAATACCCTCTTTGTTAAATTTGTATACCTTTTTATATGCAAAGAAACAATAAAGTTGATGGTTTGCCCCTCCCGATTTTTTACTCGATAGTAGAGGCACCTATGTATCTTGCGGCAATGGCTAACAAACAAAGAAACGGCAGACAAGGAAGCATGAAGCACCAAGTCCAACACATTCTGCCGTCCAAAGTCAAAACCCCACATGTCAATTTTGGGTCATTTTTCGTTTTTTACACCATTGTGACCAGCTTGCAAAGCTCTATTTCATGCCATGAGGATTTTTTTCAAAAACCAAAAAAAGCTTTTGGGAGAGGAAAAACAAATTTTGGAATTCACACGTCTTTGAAAAGCACGGAAGTGACACAGTCAAAACCCACTACGTCGGCGAAAACCCACACGTCATGGCTAACCTATGTGCCAGTGACAAAATCCACGTCGGTAAACCCATAGACGTTCTTGCAGATTATGAAATGCTTGCAACGTCAAAACCCAATACGTCGCTACACTACACAAGGACGACGTGAGGGCTTTTGACATGTGGTTATATGCTGTCTGCATTGAGTTTATCCTGTTCGGTCGCGAGGACGTATGGGTTTTTGCCGTCTTTGAAGCATCTTTAAAGCCGTATCAATGGACATCAGTATCAAATGGACGATTTGAGATACGGAGAGTGGCACGACATGCCTATAGCAAGTCTCACGGTGTTGCCGAATTCCGAAATGACAGCAGGGGACGAGTTTTGCTGAAGTGGAAAGGATGACGTCACTCAGTTGCTGGAGAGCTGAGGGCTGTTCACGGGCCCTGTGTGCGGTCGGACCGCACACAGCCTCCAAGCTCCGCCCACTGCGTCCCTACGTCAGCCTTCCGTCACCGCACACAGCGACCGCTGTGGCCGGTCGGGACTGGCCACAGCGGATCGTTCACCGCACGCAGCCGTGACGTCAGAGCCGCCTACCCATCCCCTACCCCCACGCCTGCTGGACGCACCGCACACACCGCACGCAGCAGTGTGCGGTGCCCGTGAACACCCCTCAGGGTCCTTTACAGCTGCCTCTCGAACCTTCTTCTCCGTTAGCGGTGATAGGTGTTCGCCCCTGACGCAGATGACGACCTTTTCCTCATCGGCTTCTTCTACGGGCCCTGTAGTGGACAGCCGCTGGCGTGACAGTGCGTCAGCGACAGTGATCCTGCTGGCAGGGGCGCTCGTCACTTCGTAGACGTACGGTAGCATTCGAGCCTACCACCTAGCAACAGGTGCTCCCGCCCAGTCTGAGAACTTAGGCGAGGAGCGTGTTCATCACGGACTGGCCAGTCCGGAGTGTTAAACGTCGCCCTCAGAGGTAGACGTTCCACCGCTCCATTGCTTGCACGGCACTGAGGGCCTCACGGTCGGACAAAGAGCACCGCTCGTCAGGACAAAGCACTGAGCCGTCAGGACAGCTGTGACATGATGGCACCAGCACCCAGCAGTGCTATCAAATGAATGATTCGGATGCGCGTGGCCGTGACGTCACCACTGTCGGTAGGTCTCGGTTTAAGGGCGTCAGAACCGGGCTGCTCGGTACCATTTTTGATGGTCTGGAACCTTGACTCTTCCCCCATCCACTCGAACA
Organism: Amphibalanus amphitrite; assembly: GCF_019059575.1. Lineage (NCBI taxonomy): Eukaryota > Metazoa > Arthropoda > Thecostraca > Balanomorpha > Balanidae > Amphibalanus > Amphibalanus amphitrite. Next base: position 12,313 of record NW_024881596.1, read on the forward strand.
GCACTCCTTCCGTAGAATCACAGCAAGTTGTCGGATGTAAGCGCAGACTGGGATGGAGCGATTCGACCAGCAAGTCAGCGAGAGGAAACTTCTGAGCTCCCTAACAAGTTGTGAAGGAGATTCTGGCAAGCAGAGTCTGTCGAGACCAGGCCGGAGGTGATTTGCAGAAATCGTATCAACTCACCGTGCGAGATGAACGCTGATGTTCCTGCTCTCCGGATGGGGTTCCAGTTGCTCACATGCCGACCGGAGATCGATGTTGCTGTAGACTCTGCCATGAAGTCGAGCCTGGTACTCTTCGATTGTCGAAAGAGGATATATCTCAGCCACAATATGTGAGTTGGGCCACCTGATGTCAACGCTGCCCGTTGAATTTGCGAGAGAAGACCTGCGGGTTCACCCATGAGGACGCTTCAATCTTCTCCACGATGTCTTCCGCTCCTCCTGCACCTCATCTCGAACAGAGAGCAAAAGACGGCGCAGCTTGTAGTCCGTGGGCTTAGGGACGAGGATGGGACATTTGGGACGAGGATGCTGTAATGCTGGTAGCCATTGATGGTCGGGAGAATCGCATCCCCCTCCTCTTGTATGGTGAAGACCTCACCTGATGTTGGGAAATGGTGACACCCAGCTTTGCATCAGACCCAGGCCTGTGATGGCTTCCGCAGCGGCCATGTATCCACCAGGAAGAGGCTGGCATCCACCGACTGGTACCGGGCTGTGGCACGCAGACGTCGCAGAGTATTTACCTGTCACGCTGAAATGCATTCTCCCGAACCTGAGGAGGTTGGATGTGGATGGCTCGTAAGTGCATCCCTAGAGACGGCAGACGTACTCTGCACTAAAGTCTCAAGGTCGAGCAGGTTTCACCAGCATCCACCGTAAGTGTCATCGCTTGCCTACGCCTCTCTGCCTCCAGGATGACAGGGCCGGTCACCTTACTTACTGCAGGTGTTTACCTTGCACTGCAACACATGAAACGCCATGGTGGCCTTCTTCACTCGTGTTAACTTCCTCTTTCCGACTGCAGCATAGTGACTTCCTTCCACAGACGCGTCAGGTCACTCGTCTGGCAGGACACTGAGGGGCCCTGGCTGTTGGCATGGTCAGCGAGCCCCTAGCTCCCGCATGGCCTTCTACAGATGCTGGGTGTTCTGTCAACCGCGGCTGTCGGCTGATATTAGCCACTGCGTTGTGTTCATGACGAGCCATCAGACGACTGGAGGATTGAACGCTCGTAGGCTTCACACAAATCGAGCACCTTCTCCAGGGTGAGGGCACCGTCTTGCAGGAACTTCGCTAGATGATGATGCAGGATCTGTTCCACCACGAGGTATCTGATCGTCTTATCTTCAATCGTCCTGAAGTTGTTGCTCTTGTTCTCCGCGGGTCGGCTCATGGCCGGCCGTAGCCCAACGGCTCTCGGTGACTGAGGTAGCCGCGGCTGAAGGCCGCCACGACACCGCCGTCCCAAAGCTGCGTAGGGTCCGATCATATGTTTCCGAGTAGTTGGAGCCTCGCTCCGGCCAAGCATGGGCACCCGAGCAACACGCGCTCCGGTGTGTCCGGACCCTCGCGGCACACCAGGCAGCGCGCCACTGCACTGGGCAGGCCAGGTCGCTGCACTGTGGACACTCGCGCTCGGGGTGGCGTCCGATCCTGCGCAGATAACTCTACGAGTGGCTCCAGTGTCCCGCCCGCAGCTGGTGGACGTTAACCGCCTCGTCCCGAGACACCAGAAGCACCGGCATCGGCATCCGGTCTCCCATAATGTTTTTTGAAGATGCTGTCTGTCCAGCTGCGATGCCATGCCTTGGTGGCGGAGCGGCCAAGGCTGACAGCCTTCACGAAATTAATTCGTATATGATTGTCCAATTCAATTGTCCAATTCAAACAATCAGCCTTTACGAAGCAGCGGACGTCCATCGGGACGGCGGCTTGCGACATGCTGGAGGCCACTTTAGCCAGCACGTCCACCCTTTCGTTGCCGGGTATTCCGCAGTGTGCCGGGATCCACTGTATGAGGACTCGGAGTCAGGAGCAGTCGCCATACGGCGGCACCGAGTGCCGTCGGTCGTCTGACTCCCAGCACCACTCGCCAGCGTGGCGAGCGCCGCCTGCGAGTCTGAGCAGACGATGACTGGGCTCTCCGCCGGGCCGCCTTCCAGCTGTAGCAGCATCTCCAGAGCCCCGCGGATCGTCACCAGCTTAGCGCGGGTACTGCTGCATATCTTGACTGCGGGGGCTCGGAGCTCGTGTTCCTCGCCCGAGGGGAGGATTATCAACGCTTCACTCCCTCTGGCTGAGACACCTCCCTCCGCCGAGCCGTCGCTCCATACCTACACGGCGTCGTCTGGAAGGGTGGCCAGATGTTCCTCCGTTTCCGAGCGCCGGACGTCGGCTGGTGCTGTGCGGCTGATGTGGCTGCCGATGTCTAATTTATCGTCCTGAAGTAACATATATTGGCTAGTGCTCGCAAAGCGGACACATATTCTGTAGTAGTCTCACCAGGCTGTTGGCCTCTCCGACGGAAGATGAGATGCTCTACCGCAACACTGTTTGGACGCTCTAGGTAGGCCCGTTTACCCGGTTGATGCCCGCTAAGCAGTGCTGAACTAAACAACCATGTCTGCTATTTATCACTAAATCACCCGGAGCAGACGAAAGTATATCATGCGGGTATAACAGATGTAAAGTCGGTATCACACCGGGCGTCAGTGTTTCCGAATAAGTATGTAATTAGAAAGTTAACTCTTTGAAACAAAGGTGATGGCCTGAGGTTAAATATTTTGTGCTGTGAGAAAATCATTTAAAGCAACCAGTAATTGGTTGTGTTTTACCTTTTTGTCTATCAGGAAGTTCGTCAACGGTGTCACAATAGAATAATTTTCACCTTTGACAACGTGTATAACTGTAGGGCGGCCCATTACCTGACTAGAAAGGTTGTGAATGCACCCTTGTCCTTCCATCGATGTATTGTGATTGGAAGAGCGTCACGGCGCTGGTAAAAAACTTGCCTCAGGCTAGTCAAGGCGTATAACAGGGTTAACATTTCTTTATTTTTTCAGAGCGATATGTAAAGTGGTCTGTGCCCGAAGTGCAGAGACTGCGGGCGATACTGAAAGCCCGCGGTGGGCGGGTACCCAGTATGGATGACCTCAGAGACCTGTACAAGAGGGAGCCGTTCAACGGCCATAATCTGAATGACATAAGATGCAAGATGTACAAACTTAAACAGAAGGCAGTAAGTATTGACAATGTATTGATGCACTTCTTTGTACTTGGCGCGTATGTTTGTTGCGATGCGCTATATTCGGTTGCTTATTTTAGGCGTGCAAGGGATGATTCCTCCTTGATACTAACTGAGTCAATCGTCAGTTAGTTCTTCAATGTTCATTGTCATAACTATGTAAGTGTGGATAAGGTGACCTATTTTTGAGTTCATAGAACTGGAGCCAGCAGAGCTCCAACCGCATTTTTTTACTTCAATAAGCCAAATTCCAGCGGTATTAACCCTCGCCGGACCTATTGGTTTTCTACATACGCGCCGGCCGAGGGGGGTACTACGACCCCCTCGCCGTTTCGCCCCTGGTGGAGCTAGCGCGTCGCTGAAAAAACGCTTTTGAAAACCGTAATAGGCTCAATATTGTATTTCCTTCACATAGCTCCATGACTCCGTCCGATTTCACGGCGTAACTAACATCAGTTCGGTGGTCCCTGCCCTCAGGAGTGAGCTGCTGGAGCGGCCGGGCCGGGCTGTTCTGGGTTGGGTCCGGACGGGACTTGGGGACCGGCGCCGCCCGCGGCGTCAAATACATGTGTCTGCCCGCGCCCCAATGCCGCCCGCGGCGACAATACATGTGTCTGCCCGCGCCCCGATGCCGCCCGCGGCGACAATACATGTGCCTGCCCGCGCCCCGATGCCGCCCGCGACGTCAGCAGTGCTCTCTGTGGCAGCCAGTGAACAGCCGCCACATGGCCTATGTCAGGATCGCTCGAGGCGCTGCAGTAGGTCCTGCTGGCCGTGTCCGGTGTTTGGTTGTCAAGCTCTGAAGCACCGTTTTTGTTGAGTTTGGTTATCAAGCTCAGAAGTCAGAGGCACCGTTTTTGCTGCGTGATACCGATGGCACGGACGCATGTACCATGTTCGGTTGTGTCTCGTGTGCCTGGTGTAAGTCTAGTGATTGTGTTGATCCGATCGAGTCTGTGCTAGGGTCCAGTGGCAGCGCCCGATGCCGTCGGTCCATGTGTGGTCGGCAAAGGGTGGCCAGCGGCCTAGCGTACGTCGGAGTCGTGAGCGTCAAGATGGCGTGTGAAGTGTGTATGGGTTGTTGTGTATCTCGATAACGTGTTTCCTCATAATGGTTTCGATGCTGTAAGTTCTCGTAAGTCCGTTGTCATCAGTTGTTCTCTGGTGTCCGTCCTTCCCTGTTCGGCACTGGCAGCGGTGCCCGGTGATAGGGCTGAATCGGGCCGGGGGCTGGGCTGTGCTGGGTTGGGTCCGGATGGGACTCGCGGCCCGGAGCCGCCCGCGGCGTCAGTAAGTACATACATTGAGTTTTACATTGAGACAGAAGCACCGTTTTTGTTGAGTGACACCGATGGCACGGACTTGAGTACCATGATCCGTTGTGTGTTGTGTGCCTGGTGTAAGATTGTGTTGATCCGATCGAGTCTGTGCTAGGGTCCAGTGGCAGCGCCCGATGCCGTCGGTCCATGTGTGGTCGGCAAAGGGTGGCCAGTCCGGCAGCTGCATTTTTGTGTCCTTATTGAAATACACTGTCAGTCGTCAGAAAATGAACCTTTTTGCACCGTAGCGGCATGCTGCCGTTGGCGTGACGCTGCACATGTCCACACGGAGCCCGTCGGTGGGCGAGCTGCAGGCGGGGCTGGCGCTGACGGGCGGCGCCAGCCCGCGGCTCGACGGCGCGCTGGCCGACCGGCTCGGCTCCTGCCGGACGCCGCTGGTGGCCTCTCAACTGCTCTGCGCCGTTGCATACCCGTTATTGTCCATTATGTTTTACCGTTCGTGTCTGATTCTGGTCTCCATGGTTGATCCTATGTCGTTCGTGCCAGGTTATGGTAACGTTCTTTCCTGATGTACATACCATCGCGCCATATTCTGGAACCGTTCGTGCCTGGTGACGGTACGCTCTCCAGTCCAAAATGGTGCCGTTTGTACCAGGTTCTGGTGCCGGGTCTCATAACTGTTCGTGTTAGATTACGGTAGTTACTAGTTATGCTTGACTGTTCTGTAGTTCGAGCCTGAATTGCCTCACCATTTGTACCAGCTTATGGTGCTGAGCCTGACGCTGATGCCGTTCGTTCCAGCATTGGATCCCGTTCGTGATATACAGTTGCGCCAAATTCTGGTCCTGCTCGTGCCCGATTTTGGCCACATCCGTGCCAACGATTATCTCAGTTGGACTTTATCGTCATATTGCCTTCATTATTGACCGCAGAAATGGTCCATTGAACTTCGGCACCTTACAAACATTTTATTTGTATGTGCTTGGATTGAATTTATGTGATTTGATTGATTTTATTTATCTTGGATTGAAGCACGCTTTACTCCACTTCGAATGGCGTATCGCCTCTCTCGTTACACATGGGCTCGCGTCGTTTTTTTTCAGCGTGACATTGACCTTGACCTTTGATTTTGAGCACATTTTCGAAATCCTCAGGTTCTCTTCTTTCGTTTGACACCCAATTTTTCCGGTTTGATGCTGCCTGCGGCCTGCCGTCCTCTAGAAGGCTTACTTTGAGATCACTACACATGTGCCGGTTTTTGCCTTTGACCTTGACCTCTGACCTTGAAAATTGACCTGAGGTCAAAATTTTAGGTGCTTTAGAATCGTCTCGTAAGGACCTTTCGTTTGGTATCGCTTCTGTTACCGTAGCTCCCTTATTTACGGAGTTAGACAGGGGGGGGGCGAAAAACGCCCCCCGGGCTGCGGTGGTTGGGATTACCCCCCGGGCCCGGCCGGGTTAAGGTGTAGACCTCGAGTCAAGGTCAGGTCATGGAGCCCCTCAGGCCTCAAGTCACGAAGTTGATCAAAGGATATCATATTGCATAGCATTCGATTCTGCAGGTCTTCCCGAGTCCAATGGTGTCTTTCCCGACTCTCTACTTAAATTTGATCGGGAGTTATTGACGAAAAACTCTTATGACCCTAGTGACGTCGTAAATGACGTCACGCAAGGTCAACAATGCAATAGTGAAGCATCGGACCTTGCAAGGAGTGCATGAAATCACGATTCCATGCAGGGACGTACCCAACGGGGGGCGTCCGCCCCCCCCCCTTGGGTTTTTTAGGAGGCCCCAGATGGAATCAGGGCCCCGTGGGCCGAAGGTCCACGTTGGTTAAAATCACGTCGGAGGCGAACGAAATTCACGGGAATCCCCCCCCCCAAAAAAAAACACGTCAGGACAATCAGGGCCCTCTGACCAGCCTGACAAGTGACAGCTAGGGTCCTTCTTACTTCCTGGGGCCTCCTGTGAATAACCGTTAGTGTCTGTGTCTGACCGCTAGGGCCCCTCTGACTCCTCAGTAGAGAGGAGGCCTCTGAAGGTAGGAGGCCCTCTGTAAAGAGGAGACCCTCTGTAGAAAGGAGGCCCCCTGTAGAGAGGAGGCCCCTTTAGAGAGGAGACCCTCTGTAGAAAGGAGCCCACCCGGGATTCCTCCGCCCCCATCCCTTGGCAAAATTCTAGGTATGCGCCTGATTCCATGTGCTTGGGATAGTTTTAGATCATTCCCGGCGCCAAAATAGCAGTTTTCATATTTACCCATTGACTTAATAATGGTGAGGTCACGTAACCGACCTAACCACGTGTGACCTTTAGGAAAAGATCAGAGATATATACAAGTTGTGAGACCTCTGAAGGTCTCACAGATAAAACTTACATCTTCGTAAGTTTCATCTCCCTGTGAAAGTTCCTCTAGCACTGAGGGCGTTGCGAAGTTGCGACATCTGAGGACCGTGCATAGGTTCACTTATGTTATAGGTCACGTCACTGACCTGACCTGAGCTGAAAATACGGCTGATCTCACAAGATCCGGCTTGAGTCAAAGGTCAGGTATGCCAAGTTTCAGCTCTCCATCGCGGGCGTGTTCCGAGCTATTGCCAAAAAAAAAAGTATGGGGGCGGCACCCGCCCCCCCCCCCCCTTGGCCGGCGAGTGCTCGACTTCGACTATTAATTGATGGGAACATATGCCACAATATGCGAATAAACGTAAGATAAGCACCGAATCTGTCCATCGTGCACCTGATAGGTACACCTCAAGAATTATTGCATGTCCGTCCCTCCAGCATCTCAACCTCCGTGCCTCACCGGCGAGCGACGCAGCGATTCAATCCATGAAGGAACATATCCGAATTTTTTCTTCCTAGATAGGCAAAACCTTTCATTAAAAGATGCACAAGTTTATTGCAACATCCTAGATGATGCAATAAATCGAGGCAAAAATGTTGCGATAAACATGTTGCGATAAATTGAAATTTGTTCATCTTGTGTTACGATAAACGCGAGAAACTAGTATCTATGGCTAGGTTCTACGACTTCTTGGGGCACACTTTAGGGCAGAAAAGAGGTTTTTTGGCTCCCCATCCCAAAATGCTTCGAATATACAAAAACAAGTTAGATATTCGTAAATCGGAGGACCAAATGCATTGTTTGACGTATCTTGGGCGACTGATAATTGATCGGTGTTCAAACTACTGAACAAAAACGAGGTGATTAGTAGCAAGTGCTGGTGACTGTACGTCTATAGGTAGATAAAGTAGATAGCGTAAATATCTCGATGATGTGGATGTTTCATTGACCCTACCAGACCGGGTACCAGGTACCAATTCCATTGGGAAATACTCTACGTGTTAGTGACCCCTGGAAGCTGCGGGAAGGCTGCAGACAGTGAAAGTTGCTGAATGCGCCGTTCGACGTCCGTCGCTGCTGGGTGCGAGCAAGTGCGCGGTAACATCCGGACAAACGGCACAGAAAACGCTGTAATAACTGGTTGGTTGAATGGACAAGGTCATCAGGAAATTTTGCAAATTAATGCCAGTTTTTGGTGCCAAGTGGCAATTTTTGTATCCCCGCCAAAGGATACGTTATTTGAAATGCAATATGCTTTTAGCGAGGGCGTAAGGTCACGAGTTATTCACCGTGTAATTTCAGCTTTGCAATTCGCAGAGTAGGTATGTCATTGTTCTTTCACAGAATAGCAATTTGTTTTGAATCGCGCCTATAGCGTTCATGCATTCAAGGGCTCCGCCACGGTTTTGGGATTGGGGGGGGGGGGGGGTCCGACCCAAAACACAAAACCTCACTGGCGGATCCAGGGTGGCATTCAGGGGGATCCCCCCCACACCGCAGCGGCCGAAATCGCGATGAAAAATTGCCGTTTTTCTAGATTACAAAGAAACTTAATAATTTCATTGGAAGAAGTTTGTTTTGAACTGCAAGACCAAGGTTAGGATTGTATAAGGAAACGAAAACCGAGGAGCAGAGCTATATTGACACCGACATGGCGGCCTCTCAAATCGACGTTCTTGAGGAATGGAGGCCAGTGTTGCGCGCTCCAAAGGCGGTATTGGCCATCAGAGAACGCATTGGGCTCTCAGTGACTGGCATGGGCTTGGGAATTCAGGGACCTACATAGGCCCTCAGGTATCTACGTAGGCTCTAAAGCCAGTGTAGAGTCCTCCTAGGCCGTACTTAAAGGAAAGCTCAGTGCTTTATCAGTTATTGTAGGGATTTGAAAGCCCTGCCCTCATATAGCAGCATGGGGTCCTTAGAGTCTGACAATTGACATTCAGTCTCTGTGATGAGTGTGACCTATCCTGGCCTGAAAATGGATATCAAAATGCTCCACTTCAATCAATAGTCAGACAATGGGGATCTTGTTCAGGGATTGTGACTTGTGAATGTCCCACCTCTACGAACCTGCATTCAGAGCCCTGTGCAGATTGTTTCAGATTACCTCAGAACGGTGTGAGGATGCTTAGACTAGTATGGTGCTCTGAAAGAACGACGTGGACCCCCCTCCCCCCTGACACTATAGGATGACCTCACATTGAAAGAGCGATTCTCAGATCGATTCATTTGAAGCTCTCTTAGGGCAGGTGTTGTGTCCAGAATGTGTCCTAAAAGCTGGACTCCCCTCGCAAAATTGAAAATTATAGCCAAATTCTAGCATACCTAGCTAATCCTAGCCATCTGAAACGCATTCATAGTAATAGCAAAAATGGTGGAATGAAGACCTCCCATGTAGACCGGCGAGTGTCAATGTCGAGTACTTCGTCTGCTGCGAAATTATACGAGTATACCCTACATTTCTAGATCTTCAGTTCCTTAGCTACACGACTGTCAACACATTCAAGACGCATACTGTGAATGATTTAGTCATTTCTACGCGAAAACAAACTTTAGGTATCTGGAATATTGGGGTGTACTGTACCCCCCAGGTAAATTATTGAGGGGGTCCGGACCCCCACGACCCCCCCCCCCTGTGGCGGAGCCCCTGCATGCATTGGCATATACCTAAATCACAATGCGTAAGTTTGTGAAAGATCTAACGGCTCTTGTTCTGAAGGTTTAGGCGCTGTTTTAAAACTTGTCTTCCCAATGCAGAATATGTATTTTCCAAACTAGTTGAACGACGAATGAAAAACGAATATTGCCATTGGATTGCTTTTGGATGAGCTTCAACTAAAACCCAATTTTCTGATGAAGAGTGGCAACGAATTTTCGTGAGTTTCTACCTACATGACCATTTGTGACTCTTGCGCTCGGCTCGTAGGTCACCTATTGTGCCGAACAACACAGACACTACCAAATCAAGGCCAAAACTGTCCAATTTCTAATCATTATCCTTCATGGATTTAATCCTTTCATTTGATCAGTGAATGATAATGCGGATTTTATTGCAAACAGATAGAAGGCGCAGTACATGTGGCTTTACTTTCAGCACGTATAGTCGAATAAAGAATGATGTTCCACTCCTCAGAAGCTATCAGTGGACCGGAGCGCTAAGTTGTGCCGTTTATCACGCAATTAAGCGTGTCGATTTGTGAGCATTGGGACAAAGCTATGATTAGTGAACTCAGCCCGTGTGATGCGGCGTAGCCTACCACTCCAGGCAAATAATTGCCTGTGAAAAGTGGAACATCATTCTGTAGTCGACTATACCTACATTCATAGCTTTGTTTTTCAAAGTTGCAAAAGCAACATCTTAGCCCAGCCGTGACATTAGTGATTGTATATACTCATAAACACCATGGCACTTTTTTTTTTTTTTTGTTAAAGACGTTATTCGACATGAACAATTTTCAGACACGTAGTAGGTAAGGCATTGGAGTGGAGAAGCGATTGATAATTCATAGAGCATTAACCCGGCCGGGCCCGGGGGGTAATCCCAACCACCGCAGCCCGGGGGGGGGCGTTTTTCGCCCCCCCCCCCTGTCTAACTCCGTAAATAAGGGAGCTACGGAAACAAAAGCGATACCAAACGAAAGGTCCTTACGAGACGATTCTAAAGCACCTAAAATTTTGACCTCAGGTCAATTTTCAAGGTCAGAGGTCAAGGTCAAAGGCAAAAACCGGCACATGTGTAGTGATCTCAAAGTAAGCCTTCTAGAGGACGGCAGGCTGCATCAAACCGGCAAAATTGGGTGTCAAACGAAAGAAGAGAATCTGAGGATTCCGAAAATGTGCTAACAATTAAAGGTCAAGGTCAAGGTCACGCTAAAAATTGACCTCAAACTTGGCACTTTTTCGCACATCTTGCGTGCTAGCTTCCAAGATGTTTTGAAATGTTTTGAGGCTTATCAGTTCCCTATTTGTGGTTCATCCTACGATACAAGGCTGCTCAAAGGTCAAGGTCACAGAAGAGTATCCCTGCTAGAGGCTATTTCACTGATTCAAGTTAGTAATAATAAATAAGACAATTTTGCCGTCCAGAAACTCTAAATGAAGGCTTAGAGGAAAATAGATGCCAGATTCGTGATCAGCGGGTAAACATCCATCATAAATGACCTCTCATGTGTCAAGGTCAACCAGAGGTCATTCGAGGTCACATGAGGTCAACATAAAACTTGACCTTTTCCGAGCAAAATATACATCATTCGACGCGGCTTGACAAGGCGAATGCGATGGTACCATTGCCGTAGCTCTAGGACCGTTTTTGTCGAAGTTATTTGCGAAAAACTAAAACCACATTTCGGGGTCGTTGACCTGACCTCTGACCTCAGGTCACCAAAACTATTTTTCTATTTTTACCTAGGTCAAACGCTACACAACCGTGCTCGTAATTTGTCTTTATCTCTAAAACTCTATTTTTAGCAGCTATTTGAAGTTTGCGTCTGTGACGCCGAAATTTGCCGTGCAGGGGTCTAGAAAAATGGACCTTGTGACGTCATCAATGGGGCTAGGTCCAAATTTTTTACTTCAGAAGATGTCAAATTGATGGGAGAAAAGGTACTGAAAGTTTCGCTTTCCTATCCCTAGGCGTTCGGGAGCTATCGCAAATATTCGCCAGGGGGGGGGCGAAAAACGCCCCCCCCCGGGCCCGCGAGGGTTAACGATGGTAGGGGAAGCGGGGGGAGCACCGCCACCTTAAGCATTTCTGCTCACCGAGCTGATATGCGTAGTAAAAACGAAGCTCTTTTGCATTCATGAGAAAGTAGGAATGTTTTCCTACATGTTGGCATAGTTTCCAGCGCTCCATTATAAAATTTCGCTACTTTACAGACGTCGAAAACAAGTCCTGCATTTTTCGTCCTCCAAAAAATGTGCGGGTAGCACCAAGGCCCTAAAACATAGGTAGCACCGCCACTGATGGCGATGTTATTCACAGATCGGCCTTACGGTGACAACCACCCTTGGAAGCGTTACTGCTGTCTGAAATAGTAACTCAAACTCATATAAGACACACAAGAATTGGTTGTTAGTTTGTCACAGATCAGACTGTTTGTTGCGGACAATATGCATACAAAGCATGACAAATTCACGTTTATTTCGAAACATTCAGTGAAGTCAAACGTGAGGTTAAAAAACAGACGACGTTTGCGGCCTAACTAAAGCTCTTCTCCGAGCTGAGTGAATCATCATTGCGGCTTTATCCATTTTGCCACCCCTTGGGGTAGCACCGTCGAGCATGGCGGTGTTACCCCACTCACAGTCATGGACCGACAACGCCCCGACAGCAAAACAAGCCGGGACGCGATTCGTCTGTAATTCCTTTCTCAACAAAGAGCACTTCATGCTCTCAAATTTAACGTAAAAATCAAGGCATTTTGACTTGAAATGACCACTTACTTGCTGTTCAAACATGCCAAATGATTACAACGATGGTTTGAAATTTTCGCCCGATTTCGCACGCCGATTTATACATGTAAGGTCTATGACGCGAATTTGCACTTTTTGGGCACGCGCCACGCGCTCACTAACGACCCGATCGAGCTGAGACCCCGCAAAGGCACGTCGCGCATCTTTGATCTATAAGTTGTGCAAATTTCACCGGGCTAGGTGCAACGGTCTGGCCTGTAGTCCACGCAAAGCACCACCAAGTCGGGACCTCGGTAACGGACAGACGCACCCTCCTCAAATAGTAATATAGATTCACAAAATGGGCAATTGCGATCTCAAAATCAAATAAATCTTAGCGAAACCTACCTCACGCGGCGTCCGTTTCCGTTCGGACACCGAAATGGCGGGTGTTTACATTTACAATTCCGAGTTTTGCCGATAGAGAGGATGGCGGTGTTTCCCACATGGCGGTGCTACCACGTCTGTCAAGACAGCCTCAGATTCAGATTCACTTTCAGAATCACATTCGGACCCCCTTAGATTTTCATAAAAACTGGTCCATAGATACAGTTTTGGACGCTGATTCCAATGGTGAAGTCTGTTTTTCGCCACATTTTATACTTTGGCCCCTAGAGGCATTCAAAGTTTTTTTGGGGCGAAGGGGGACCCCCTTAGATTTTCATAAAAACTGGTCCATGTGTACAGTTTTGGACGCTGATTCCAACGGTGAAGTCTGTTTTTCGCCACATATTATACTTTGGCCCCTAGAGGCATTCAAAGTTTTTTGGGGGAAGGGGAACCCCCTTGGATTTTCATAAAAACTGGTCCATGTGTACAGTTTTGGACGCTGATTCCAATGGTGAAGTCTGTTTTTCGCCACATATTATACTTTGGCCCCTAGAGGCATTCAAAGTTTTTTGGGGCGAAGGGGGATCCCCTTAGATTTTCATAAAAACTGGTCCATGGGTACAGTTTTGGACGCTGATTCCAATGGTGAAGTCTGTTTTTCGCCACATATTATACTTTGGCCCCTAGAGACATTCAAAGTTTTTTTTGGGGCGAAGGGGGACCCCCTTAGATTTTCATAAAAACTGGTCCATGTGTACAGTTTTGGACGCTGATTCCAACGGTGAAGTCTGTTTTTCGCCACATATTATACTTTGGCCCCTAGAGGCATTCAAAGTTTTTTTGGGGAAGGGGGACCCCCTTAGATTTTCATAAAAACTGGTCCATGTGTACAGTTTTGGACGCTGATTCCCATGGTGAAGTCTGTTTTTCGCCACATATTATACTTTGGCCCCTAGGGCATTCAGATTCACTTTCAGAATCACATTCGGACCCCCTTAGATTTTCATAAAAACTGGTCCATGGGTATAGTTTTGGACGCTGATTCCAATGGTGAGGTCTGTTTTTCGCCACATATTATACTTTGGCCCCTAGAGACATTCAAAGTTTTTTTTGGGGCGAAGGGGGACCCCCTTAGTTTTTCATAAAAACTGGTCCATGTGTACAGTTTTGGACGCTGATTCCAACGGTGAAGTCTGTTTTTCGCCACATATTATACTTTGGCCCCTAGAGGCATTCAAAGTTTTTTTGGGGGAAGGGGGACCCCCTTAGATTTTCATAAAAACTGGTCCATGTGTACAGTTTTGGACGCTGATTCCAATGGTGAAGTCTGTTTTTCGCCACATATTATACTTTGGCCCCTAGAGGCATTCAAAGTTTTTTGGGGCGGAGGGGGACCCCCTTAGATTTTCATAAAATTGGTCGATGGGTACAGTTTTGGACGCTGATTCCAATGGTGAAGTCTGTTTTTCGCCACATATTATACTTTGGCCCCTAGAGACATTCAAAGTTTTTTTGGGGCGAAGGGGGACCCCCTTAGATTTTCATAAAAACTGGTCCATGTGTACAGTCTTGGACGCTGATTCCAACGGTGAAGTTTTTTTTTTCGCCACATATTATACTTTGGCCCCTAGAAGCATTCAAAGTTTTTTTGGGGAAGGGGGACCCCCTTAGATTTTCATAAAAACTGGTCCATGTGTACAGTTTTGGACGCTGATTCCCATGGTGAAGTCTGTTTTTCGCCACATATTATACTTTGGCCCCTAGAGGCATTCAAAGTTTTTTGGGGAAGGGGGACCCCCTTGGATTTTCATAAAAACTGGTCCATGTGTACAGTTTTGGACGCTGATTCCAATGGTGAAGTCTGTTTTTCGCCACATATTATACTTTGGCCCCTAGGGCATTCAGATTCACTATCAGAATCACATTCGGACCCCCTTAGATTTTCATAAAAACTGGTCCATGTGTACAGTTTTGGACGCTGATTCCAACGGTGAAGTCTGTTTTTCGCCACATATTATACTTTGGCCCCTAGAGGCCATGAAAATCTAAGGGGGTCCCCCTTCGCCCCAAAAAAACTTTGAATGTCTCTAGGGGCCAAAGTATAATATGTGGCAAAAAACAGACTTCACCATTGGAATCAGCGTCCAAAACTGTACCCATGAACCAGTTTTTATGAAAATCTAAGGGGGTCCCCCTTCGCCCCAAAAAAATTTGAATGCCTCTAGGGGCCAAAGTATAAAATGTGGCGAAAAACAGACTTCACCATTGGAATCAGCGTCCAAAACTGTACCAATGGACCAGTTTTTATGAAAATCCAAGGGGGTCCCCCTTCCCCAAAAAACTTTGAATGCCTCTAGGGGCCAAAGTATAATATGTGGCGAAAAACAGACCTCACCGTTGGAATCAGCGTCCAAAACTGTACACATGGACCAGTTTTTATGAAAATCTAAGGGGGTCCCCCTTCCGCCAAAAAACTTTGAATGCCTCTAGGGGCCAAAGTATAATATGTGGCGAAAAACAGACTTCACCGTTGGAATCAGCGTCCAAAACTGTACACATGGACCAGTTTTTATGAAAATCTAAGGGGTCCCCCTTCGCCCCAAAAAAACTTTGAATGCCTCTAGGGGCAAAAGTATAATATGTGGCGAAAAACAGACTTCACCATTGGAATCAGCGTCCAAAACTGTACCCATGGACCAGTTTTTATGAAAATCTAAGGGGGTCCGAATGTGATTCTGAAAGTGAATCTGAATGCCCTAGGGGCCAAAGTATAATATGTGGCGAAAAACAGACTTCACCATGGGAATCAGCGTCCAAAACTGTACACATGGACCAGTTTTTATGAAAATCTAAGGGGGTCCCCCTTCCCCCAAAAAAACTTTGAATGCCTCTAGGGGCCAAAGTATAATATGTGGCGAAAAACAGACTTCACCGTTGGAATCAACGTCCAAAACTGTACACATGGACCAGTTTTCATGAAAATCTAAGGGGGTCCCCCTTCGCCCCAAAAAAACTTTAAATGTCTCTAGGGGCCAAAGTATAATATGTGGCGAAAAACAGACTTCACCATTGGAATCAGCGTCCAAAACTGTACCCATGGACCAGTTTTTATGAAAATCTAAGGGGGTCCCCCTTCCCCAAAAAAACTTTGAATGCCTCTAGGGGCCAAAGTATAATATGTGGCGAAAAACAGACTTCACCATTGGAATCAGCGTCCAAAACTGTACACATGGACCAGTTTTTATGAAAATCCAAGGGGGTCCCCCTTCTCCCAAAAAACTTTGAATGCCTCTAGGGGCCAAAGTATAATATGTGGCGAAAAACAGACTTCACCGTTGGAATCAGCGTCCAAAACTGTACACATAGACCAGTTTTTATGAAAATCTAAGGGGTCCCCCTTCGCCCCAAAAAAACTTTGAATGCCTCTAGGGGCAAAAGTATAATATGTGGCGAAAAACAGACTTCACCATTGGAATCAGCGTCCAAAACTGTACCCATGGACCAGTTTTTATGAAAATCTAAGGGGGTCCGAATGTGATTCTGAAAGTGAATCTGAATGCCCTAGGGGCCAAAATATAATATGTGGCGAAAAACAGACTTCACCATGGGAATCAGCGTCCAAAACTGTACACATGGACCAGTTTTTATGAAAATCTAAGGGGGTCCCCCTTCCCCCAAAAAACTTTGAATGCCTCTAGGGGACAAAGTATAATATGTGGCGAAAAAAAACTTCACCGTTGGAATCAGCGTCCAAAACTGTACACATGGACCAGTTTTTATGAAAATCTAAGGGGGTCCCCCTTCGCCCCAAAAAACTTTGAATGCCTTTAGGGGCCAAAGTATAATATGTGGCGAAAAACAGACTTCACCATTGGAATCAGCGTCCAAAACTGTACACATGGACCAGTTTTTATGAAAATCCAAGGGGGTCCCACTTCTCCCAAAAAACTTTGAATGCCTCTAGGGGCCAAAGTATAATATGTGGCGAAAAACAGACTTCACCGTTGGAATCAGCGTCCAAAACTGTACACATGGACCAGTTTTTATGAAAATCTAAGGGGGTCCCCCTTCGCCCCAAAAAAACTTTGAATGCCTCTAGGGGCCAAAGTATAATATGTGGCGAAAAACAGACTTCACCATTGGAATCAGCGTCCAAAACTGTACCTATGGACCAGTTTTTATGAAAATCTAAGGGGGTCCGAATGTGATTCTGAAAGTGAATCTGAATCTGAGGCTGTCTTGACAGACGTGGTGCTCCCCCGCTTCCCCTAAGAAAAGAAAAGAAAATTGCAGGCCTTCAGGCCAATGCAATAGCAGACGTCTACTCTTTCCTGTCACTCAGTATACAATGGCGAAACATCGTACATCGAATGACAAATCACACATGACACAACAGCACTTCCTGCGCGGTTCCGCCGCGCCCTGGACTGGTCGCGGATCTTCTGCGTCGGGTCAGCAGCCGGCACCCGGCACAGATCCGGTCACGTGACTGGCCGTCTTCATTTCACCACACCGCCCGCTAAAAGCAGCCGGCCGCCGCGGTCGGCCATCAGTGAACCGACAGGCTCCAGTGCAGCCGCTACTGCCGTCCTCAGCTCAGACCGTCCCCCATCAGCCGAAAATGAAGGTGTTCGTGAGCGTGGCTCTGCTCTGTCTGGGAGGCGCCCTGGCCTCGCCGACGCCCTACGCCGACAACAGCCTGGCCAGCGAGGTGGGCCTGCAGGCCCGCGAGGCACAGCTGCTCAGCATCGCCGAGGGCGCCCGCCAGCTGCAGCTGCTCTTCTCGGAGGTGTACGGCCGCGGCTCGGAGACGGCGCGCGCCCTCAGCGCCTCCATCACGCCCAGCTCTGTGGCGCGCGCGCTGCGCGAAAACGACCCGGTCGAGCTGGCGCTCAACTCGATCGAGCTCGACACGTCCGTGTGCCGGCAGCGGCTCGTCTGTGAGCTGCAGACGGGCATCAGCGGCTACCGGTTCGGCGGCATGGCCTACGAGCTCATCAAGAGCGGCGTGCCGGCGCTGGAGCGCTACGGCTACGTGTCCACCCGCGACCTGGGCGTCGACTCGTGCCGCCAGGCATTCCCGTGCCAGTTCTCGGCGTCGCCGCTGATGGAGCGCGCCCGCCAGGTGCGCAGCGTGGCCACCGACTTCTGCGACCTCGAGGGCGACTCGTACACGAGCAGCGCCTGCCGCCTGATCGCCTCGGCCGTCGACACGCTCGAGACCCTGTAGGAGCTGACACGTGTCAGCGGGGTGTCAGGTGTCATCACTGCCGACAGAGTGGATAGTGGACTGAACTGACACTGGATATCCTTGAGTGACGGAATGGTCCGACAACAAGTAACTGACTTTTGACGGACGACAAGTGTAGACTTCTGTGAAGCAGCGCATATCATGATCATTTGTGTCGTAGAGGGGATGTTGACGTAGGTTTTTGTTTCTAGGACGCTGTTCTAGGGGAGGGAAGAATCGTCACCGTAACTTATTGATGTCCATCTTGTTCATCGTGGCTTTATTGCTGTGTGCCTAATTTATATGACTGTCGTGTAACATTGCCGTGACCCTTGTATGAAAAATACAATATGCATCAGTATCTTTATTTGTTTTTACTTGAAAGAAAATAGGAGCACAAACAGCAACGGTAATAGAAACGTTATAAACGGTTATAAGTTGGCTACAATTATGATGAATATAGGTATTCACCTTGCACGTATACAGCCGTGGCTTAAGTCACCAGAGGAGGCATTTATTTTGGACATTTTCGACGATTTGCTGACAAGTTTGCTGAAAAAAATCAGTTTTTCTTGAATTTCTAATGATGAAAGGATACCTTACAAAGAAATCCAATATACATACAGCACAAAAATAAACTTCATGGAGCAATACTTTTCAAGCATTGCCTTCAAGGCGATGGGAGGGACAATGCTAGCCCCAACTCTCTTGGATTCCAGCTCCCAGACATGACCTGTAGAAACTTAACTTTCATGAACGTTTATGTCGAGGACCGACGCCTATGTAGGTACTCTATAAACTTGACGTCATCATCATATTATTGAATGATTGGATCCAGAAATAACCAAACAAAAACTTAAAAATTCGTGCTGTTGAAGAGCTCATCCACGAAATGCATTGCTGCATTACTCATTAGGCATCATCTTCGTCAAAGAAAAGCTTGCATAATAACATGAACAAAATGCGGATTGAAACCTGGTCAATGGTCATGTACGTACGACGGTACGTCTATCCGTAGCTAAGGTAGATAGCGCGAATATCTCGATGATGTGGATGTTTCATACCCTGCCAGACCGGGTACCAGGTACCAATTCCATTGGGAAAGACTGTTGGGTGTTAGTGACCCCTGGAAGCTGCGGGAAGGCTGCAGACAGTTACCGGGGTTACATGAGCGATCCGTTCCAAATACGCACTACGCTAATGCGCATCAGCTCCCCACAAACGGATCTACGGCACCGGTTACATGAGACTAATTCGTTTTATCTACGTCAAACGGATCTTGTTTGGCTCACCCGGGCTGACTCCTCGACGGCCGGTAATTCGCATCACAAACGGAATAGGATTAGCGTACAGTCATGGCGCAGTTGCGGCATTTACCGGGACGACTGAGCTAAATTTTAAATACTTATATCATTTGATAGGCTCAAAACATTTAAAATTAACATGAAATCAAAAAATGAAAACAAAGTTTTCTTGTTTTATGTCAGTGGGCACTGATTCGCCATGCAGCGACAGCAGGGTGGTCAGAAAAAATTATCTATCAAAATATTTCATTCATTTTATTTCACATGCAAAGACTAAACCAAAATACCAACATTTTTTTTTGCTATTTTCTACGAGGCAGCCAATAAAAAATGCTTAGTATTTTGCATTTTGACGCTTCTAGTCAGCAAAGAATAGTTCTTGTGAAATACGGCCCGAATCGTGTGCCTCGGACGGTGCCTCGGACGTTTCGGTTACATGAGCGATCCGTTCCAAATACGCACTACGCTAATTCGAATCAGCTCCCCAAGAACGCATTCAGTGCACCGACTACATGAGCAAATTCGTATCAGTGACGTCAAACGGATCTAGTTTGGCTCTTGGCCCGATGCGCATTACAAACGGAATAGCATACAAATGTGGCGCACTTCCGTAGCAATAGAGGTGACTAAATTAAAAATTTATTATCTTATGTCTTTTTTGCATTTAATCTGCTCAAAACATTCTCAATTAACTTAACAAAAAAAAGTTGAACACAAAGTTGTCTTGCTTTGACTCATTGGGCCATTGCCTCTCTTGATTCGTCTGTAGTGCTGTCAGAAAAATGTTTCAACTGAAATTATGTGGATATTTACTATTTGGTTTGCACTATATTTATTGTTGAAAACTTAACAAAATACCGACATATTTTTTTGAATATTATTTCAAAGGAGAAAAATTAAAAAATACCTATTATTTTGCATTTTAATGTTTCTTTTTGCGAAGAAATAGTTCCTGTAATACGTATCTTGGTCCTATTCGCTTCTAAGCCTCTTTCCCAGCGGATTTTGTTCGGACCGCCGATTCGTATTAGCAGGTGGATACATGAGTCGGTAGTACGCTCCTGATTCGCATCAGCGGTGAATCCGATCGTGATACGTATTTGCTTTGCTCATGTAACCGCGGATCGGATCGCCGATTCGTACTAGCAGGTGGCTACATGAGTCGGTAATGCGTTCCTAATTCGAATTAGCGGCTAAATACGTATTTACTGTGCTCATGTAACCCCGATATGTGAAAGTTGGCAAATGCGCCGTCCGACGTCCGTCGCTGCTGGGTGCGAACAGGTGCGCGGTGACATCAGGACAAACGGCTCAAAAAAATCAAAACGCTGTAATAACTGGTTAATTGAATGGACAAGGTCATCAGGAACTTTTGCAAACTAATGCCCATTTTTGCTGCGAAGTGGCAAATTTTGTATCCCCGCCAAAGGATACGTTATTTGAAATGAAATATGCTTTTAGCGAGGGCGTAAGTTCACGAGTTTTTCATCGTGTAATTTCAGCTTTGCAATCCGCAGAGTAGGTATGTTATTGTTCTTTCACAGAATAGCAATTTGTTTTGAATCGCGCCTATAGCGTTCATGCATTGGCATATACCTAAATCACAATGCGTAAGTTTGTGAAAGATCTAACGTCTCTTGTTCTGAAGGTTTAGGCGCTGTTTTAAAACTTGTCTCCCCAATGCAGAATATGTATTTTCCAAACTAGTTGAACGACGAATGAAAAACGAATATTGCCATTGATTTGCTTTTGGATGAGCTTCAACTAAAACCCAATTTTCTGCTGAAGAGTGGCAACGAATTTTCGTGAGTTTCTTACATGACCATTTATGACTCTTGCGCTCGGCTCGTAGGTCACCTATTGTGCCGAAAAACACAGACACTACCAAATCAAGGCCAAAACTGTTCAATTTTTAATCATTCTCCTTCATGGATTTAATCCTTTGATTTGGTGAGTGAATGATAATGCGGATTTTATTGCAAACAGATAGAAGGTGCAGTACATGTGGCTTTAATTTCTGCACGTACATTCATAGCTTTGTTTTCCAAAGTCAAAAGCAGCATCTTAGCCCAATCGTGACCTTTAGTGATTGTATGTACCCATAAAAACCATGGCACTTTTTTTTAATACGTTATTCGACATGATAACCATTTTCAGACACGTAGTAAGTAAGGCATTGGAGTGAAGTAGCAATTGATAATTCATATGAGCATTAACGATGGTAAAAGAGAAAAAAATGCAGGCCTTCAAGCCAGTGCAATAGCAGACGTCGTCGTCTTCCCTGTTACTCAGTATACAATGGCCAAATATCGTACACCGAATGATGAATCACACATGACACAACAGCACTTCCTGCGCGGTTCCGCCGCACCGTGGACTGGTCGCGGACCTTCTGCGTCGGGTCAGCAGCCGGCACCCGGCACAGATCCAGTCACGTGACTGGCCGTCTTCATTTCACCACACCGCCCGCTAAAAGCAGCCGGCCGCCGCGGTCGGCCATCAGTGAACCGACAGACTCCAGTGCAGCCGCTACTGCCTTCCTCAGCTCAGACCGTCCCCCATCAGCCGACAATGAAGGTGTTCGTGAGCGTAGCTCTGCTCTGTCTGGGAGGCGCCCTGGCCTCGCCGGCGCCCTACGCCGACAACAGCTTGGCCAGCGAGGTGGGCCTGCAGGCCCGCGAGGCACAGCTGCTCAGCATCGCCGAGGGCGCCCGCCAGCTGCAGCTGCTCTTCTCGGAGGTGTACGGCCGCGGCTCGGAGACGGCGCGCGCCCTCAGCACCTCCATCACGCCCAGCTCTGTGGCGCGCGCGCTGCGCGAAAACGACCCGGTCGAGCTGGCGCTCAACTCGATCGAGCTCGACACGTCCGTGTGCCGGCAGCGGCTCGTCTGTGAGCTGCAGACGGGCATCAGCGGCTACCGGTTCGGCGGCATGGCCTACGAGCTCATCAAGAGCGGCGTGCCGGCGCTGGAGCGCTACGGCTACGTGTCCAC
Source organism: Amphibalanus amphitrite (assembly GCF_019059575.1). Taxonomy (NCBI): domain Eukaryota; kingdom Metazoa; phylum Arthropoda; class Thecostraca; order Balanomorpha; family Balanidae; genus Amphibalanus; species Amphibalanus amphitrite. The sequence continues at coordinate 34,496 of NW_024881596.1, forward strand.
CCGCGACCTGGGCGTCGACTCGTGCCGCCAGGCGTTCCCGTGCCAGTTCTCGGCGTCGCCGCTGATGGAGCGCGCCCGCCAGGTGCGCAGCGTGGCCACCGACTTCTGCGACCTCGAGGGCGACTCGTACACGAGCAGCGCCTGCCGCCTGATCGCCTCGGCCGTCGACACGCTCGAGACCCTGTAGGAGCTGACACGTGTCAGCGGGGTGTCAGGTGTCATCACTGCCGACCGAGTAGACAGAACTTCAACAGACACTAGCCAATGGACATCCTCAAGTGATGAGATGTTATGAACTGTTTTGTGACCGCCTATGGGCGGTCAATCAGTGTAAACTTCTGTGAAGCAAGATCACATATCATTTAATGCTGTGTGAATGTGTGCAGGGCGCTTATGCGTTGCATTTTCTTATAAGACTATTGTAATTTAATGAGCATCATTTATGTATTTGTGACTGGTCGTTTCTCGCCTATGTTCTATGTACCACAGCTTTGTCACATGCTAGTCGAGACAGGTCTATAATAAAATAATAATCGAGATGCATTGTTTAAAGGAAAGTTAAAAATAAGCGAATGTAGTGTCAAATACAAGCAATATAAGGCATGGTGAAACGCCGAAGCAACGTTTGGTAACAGAAGTAACACAGCAACTATGGATGAAGGAGAACCAGCATTCAGCAACTACATAATACGCAACTAATGCAATGCAGAAGAAAAATAAGGCCCTTCACAATTATCAGAGGGTCTTAATGATCATTTGTAGGTAGTGCTGGTTGTCATGTCCAGCTTCGAATAATGATGTGGGGCCGTAAAGCTAAAATCGCCCTATTGTACATACTATTCATATATTATATTCACCCTATATTTATACTATCCATAGACGGATCCAGCAGTGCGATCTTGGACGTAGCGGGGGGGAGGGGGCATACGCCCAAACTTTTTTCCAAATTCCCAAAAACTCCTAGAAGGTTGATTGCCTACGCACTGCTGTTTAATTTATAGCAAACTTGAAGTTGTTTAGTTTTTTTCTTTTTTAGAAAAACGTCAAACTGTCATCGATTTCAGGCACTGGGAGTGAGGATTTGCCTCAAAGGCCACCTGAATCTGCCAATTTGGTACCTACTACTATCACCTGCTGATATAGGTACTGGTTGAATTCAAGAGCAAGCGAGCGAAGCGAAGGCTCTGCAGGAATTCCTGAGTATGAACGGGCCGCCGACCGGTCGACCACTCGGATACCAAGGAATTTCTGCTTTCCTTCGAAAGACTTCACTTCGCTCGCTTGCTCGGAGGTTTTCGTTACGAATAGAATGCGCGTCATCAGCAAAGCAATTTGTTGTCCATAAAAGCTAGGCAAAATGCAGCGCTAGCAATACCAATGTACGTTTCCGTTGTAATTACCATGACTTTCACAAAGGTCAATTATTAGTTCCACGCTCATTTATTTGGCAATTGCTTCGAAATGTGTGCAACTTTCGGAGATCCTGCACTATGGGAAGCCCCTGCGGATGTGCAGTTTGTTCGCAGGTCGGTGACTGAGCAGGGCACTTTCTCCGCCCTCGCACGTGCGCATCAGTAGCCCGCGAGGAGCTTCCAGAACTATATTTGCACGACTTTCTAAAGTCAATGACGCATCAACTGATTGCCAGTTTTCGATTTCGACACAATAATGGATTGTTTACTATAAATCGAGACTTTTGGCAATCATTTGACATGATTAGTCAACAGAGCCAACGTCCGCCTACGTCTTAGAGTTTATAATGGTTTGAATTTCTGCCACGTTGTGTGGGTATTTTATGCACAGAGATGTTCCTTTAGGTATCCTTGAGACAAACGTTTAGTTCGTGATTAATTTAGCTGACAGTGCCATTTTCTTACATAGCTCCTGATTGATCGTAAGAATAAATCAAAATAATTCAAGGTCAGGTTCATTGCCAAATTTAAAAAAAACCGTCTGCCCCAAATTTAAAAAACACCCCAGCCGCGGACGCTTTTTTCTTTCGTAAATCATTAGCACAAATATAGCATCATAATCATAGTTATCTTATTTTTATAAAGCATATCATGGGGGCTATTCGATTTTTATGTAATTCGCTTATTTGTGTAACGCATTCGATGATAGCTGAGGAAGAACGTAGCTGTGGTACAATTGGCAATTTTTTATCTCATTCAAAAAAAAATAAATATGGAGCCAAGCTCAGCGTCCTTCAAGTCAATGTCACATATGTCAGGCTCGTCAAACAGCCCTTCAAGTCGCAAACAGAAGCCGACCGTAAACGTTTTCCGTTTACGTTAAATGGGCTCTGCGGCGCTGGGCAGTCATTTGACTGCGCGAGCAGATTGTGCCATCTCATACTACCTACACGCAGAAATATACGGATAGTTGTTTGTACATATTTATTTCAACTGCACATGTCCATGGTGATTCACTGTCTACAATGATGGAGGAGGAACAATGATGACTATCGTAAAACACTGGACAAACAGATGCCACAATCATGCCAATAAATTACCTCTCTAACACCGGCAACAGTGTATATCACAGTGACCTATTCACTCCATAACTGACTCCATCCTATACATTTGGTCTTGAGCTTCAATGAGGTTTACATAACAGCTTATGGCTATGGCAGTTTCTATAGGGTCTCGAGCGTGTCGACGGCCGAGGCGATCAGGCGGCAGGCGCTGCTGGTGTACGAGTCGCCCTCGAGGTCGCAGAAGTCGGTGGCCACGCTGCGCACCTGGCGGGCGCGCTCCATCAGCGGCGACGCCGAGAACTGGCACGGGAACGCCTGGCGGCACGAGTCGACGCCCAGGTCGCGGGTGGACACGTAGCCGTAGCGCTCCAGCGCCGGCACGCCGCTCTTGATGAGCTCGTAGGCCATGCCGCCGAACCGGTAGCCGCTGATGCCCGTCTGCAGCTCACAGACGAGCCGCTGCCGGCACACGGACGTGTCGAGCTCGATCGAGTTGAGCGCCAGCTCGACCGGGTCGTTTTCGCGCAGCGCGCGCGCCACAGAGCTGGGCGTGATGGAGGTGCTGAGGGCGCGCGCCGTCTCCGAGCCGCGGCCGTACACCTCCGAGAAGAGCAGCTGCAGCTGGCGGGCGCCCTCGGCGATGCTGAGCAGCTGTGCCTCGCGGGCCTGCAGGCCCACCTCGCTGGCCAAGCTGTTGTCGGCGTAGGGCGTCGGAGAGGCCAGGGCGCCTCCCAGACAGAGCAGAGCTACGCTCACGAACACCTTCATTTTCGGCTGATGCGGTAACGGTCTGAGCTGTGGACGGCAGTAGCTGCTGCACTGGAGCCTGTCGGTTCACTGATGGCGGACCGAGGCGGCCGGGCGCTTTTAGCGGGCGGCGTGGTGAAATGAAGACGGCCGGTCACGTGACCGGACCTGGCCGGGTGTGGGCTGACCGGATACGCTCCGGTCCGGTCCCGATGCAGGTCACGGGGAGGAGAAACGGCCGCGCGTCCGCGCGCTGAGCATGTGTGCCGCCCGCCGCTGAGCGTGCCCGCCGCTCCACGCCGCTCCGCTGCTCCTCAGACACCACCGCGTCACGATTGTACGCTCACTGGGCGCACCGAGAGGCGTCGGCAGGCCATTTTTACGTCGTGAACGGCGCCATGGTCGGACGGGCATCGACTGGAATTTGAGGACGCGTCGGTGGGTGGGTCAGCACCCGCTGAAGCGTGTGCTCGTGCACTGTAGCGATGCTGTTCTAATTTGTCAGTCCTTCTCATGCTAGCAAAACTTACAGTTTGCAACTCTCATGCTTTTAGGACTTAGCTTTGAAACAAATTAACACAAAATAACCCCGTGTGGACTGTGTGGACTGTCTTAGACTTTCTGCTTTAGGTATGGCGAGCGGCCAATGTTGCCGCATTTGCTATCTCCGAAGGAACTGAGCTAGCTTTTACATGTCAAGCCGCCATTGATAGCCACATCAGATATTTACCAAGCGACCTGAGTCCATTGACCTAAGTGCTACTGATTAAAACAAAGGTCAGGTCAGCGTAGAGTCGTTTTACCCCTTGCAAGATCCATGATGTACTTAATCTTAATCTTGATGGAAAACAAATCGATATTTTCTATCCATGGGGAATTCTTGGTTTCAGCTGTATTTTGTTATGTGACGTTAGTACTTTGTACACCTGACCTTCTCTGACCTACAGAGAAGGTCAGGTCACAAGGGTCAGGTCACAAGGGTCAGGTCATGGAAAGTCTTTCTGTACTTACAAAGCGGTGTATTGTCGACGCAATGCGATAGATACGAGGAATCTGATTGTGTTCCTTCTTTGACGCTATAAGATGAAAGTTGCAAATAGAATTCGGAATATATAAGCGTACCTATATCAATTTTGCTTGTTTTGGTCTTCACGAGGGTTCTAAAAATGGAGCTATTGAGCTAGAGTTTGGCATCCTGGATGATGATGCATGCATGCATATATAGTTCAATTATAGCTCGTAGAATATATCTTATTTTTGACGGTTTCTGTCAGATGATTCAACATTTTCATGTATGAGGTAGAAATCAAATCTTTGAGCATCCGTGATAGCATATATCTCGCACCGACGGGGGGGGCGGATATCCGCCCCCCTGAGGTTCTTCGCGAATAGCGGGAAAACCGCGGCGCGTAGCGCCGCGAAATTTGGTATGACTATAACCTCATCAATTTTACACATGGTGTGCAAGTTTGAACCTCCTACCTTTTAAGGTCAGGTCACTAGGTCACTTTGAATGACCCAACCTCAAGTCACTTTTTTGCAACTTTGTCACCGTGCCAGAGCTACAGTAGATGTCGGAGGCCTTTGAAAGTCGCAGGATATTATTAGGTCATTAGTAGCTACAATATGTATATCTCGGAATTTTGATATCGGTGACCTAAGGTCAGGTCAATTTCGCGACCTCCCCATTATAAGTCAATGGGGGAAAAATCAACTCCCTGTTTTTACCACTAAAACGGGTCGGAATGGCCCCATATACCATACATGACTTCATATACGATCAACCTTCACTACCTTGAGGTCTGTTTTGCTGTTGGGCAGCTGTGAGGTCATGTGACGTCATCAAAGGTCACCAAAGGTTTTTGGCTAATAACTCCGTACAGGAACAAGATACAGACGCGTGGATGGTCCCATTGTGTTCAGCTCGTCAAGACGCATCGAATGATATACATGATGACCTCGAGTTCACGTGACCTGAGGTCAACCTTTGACCTTGACCTTTCGAGGTCAACATATATATCATTCGATGCGGATTGACGAGAGGATCACGATGATGCCCTCAGTTTGTTCCTATCTTGACTAATTCGAAAGTTATTCGAGAAAAACTCTCAATATCTTGCGCCGCCATTTTGACTTTTTCGACCCCTGTGACGTCATCTTTGACCTGACCTGAAAATGACCTTAGTAAAAATTGTAGATCTTGGCCGTGCGTATCCGATGCCGTTTACCGCTTGTCGCTATCTTGCTTCGTTCTCGAGATCTCAGGGGGGGCGGTCATCCGCCCCCCGTCGGTGCGAAGTTGGCGCAGACCCCCGTCGGTGCGCGGGTTAATAGCACAACTGTCTCTACAGTCATTTGTAAAAAATGATTTTACAAAGTGGACAACCAAAACGGCTCGTATATGCAATATCATATCTAGTCGTAATTTAATTCTAAGTGGCCGTTTTCACGACGGAACTTTCGCAGAGGAACTTATTTGATACCTAAAAAGTACCTACCCTTAGAGGCCTTAACATCCCTCAAACTGAAATAGGTATTTTATGTTCAAAATAATTTTAGAAGTTTAAATCCGGGCATTTTTTGCCCTCAAATCACTTATTTATTTACAAACACAGCAATTTTTGGTTCTAGTAGCCCACCTTTCGACTATGAGGTATTAAATCAGCGTGGCAACTTGCTCCCTCTTTGCTCCCTCGGGTATCTAATTCCGGAATTCTTAAAAACAAGAAAAGTATATATCGAGTTCTCTTTTATACCTATTCAGTTATTTTTTAATGGTGATTAAAATGGTTCCATGACAACTGAACCAGTGACAACTGAACCAGGACAACTGAACCAGTGACAACTGAACCAGTGACAACTGAACCAGTGACAGCTGAACCAGGGACAACTGAACCAGTGACAACTGAACCAGGGACAACTGAACCAGGGACAACTGAACCAGTGTCAACTGAACCAGTGACAACTGAACCAGGGACAACTGAACCAGTGACAACTGAACCAGTGGACAACTGAACCAGTGGACAACTGAACCAGTAGACAACTGAACCAGTAGACAACTGAACCAGTGACAACTGAACCAGTGACAACTGAACCAGTGACAACTGAACCAGTGACAACTGAACCAGTGGACAACTGAACCAGTGGACAACTGAACCAGTAGACAACTGAACCAGTGGACAACTGAACCAGTGGACAACTGAACCAGTGGACAACTGAACCAGTAGACAACTGAACCAGTGACAACTGAACCAGTGACAACTGAACCAGTGACAACTGAACCAGTGACAACTGAACCAGTGACAACTGAACCAGAGACATCTGAACCATTGACAATTGAACCAGTCACAACTGAACCAGTAGCCCAGCCAGCAATTTTACTCCGGGCCCAAGCAGGCTGAAGTGAGGCTTGCCCGAGATTTTTAGTCGGGCGAAAGTCGGCGTATGACTCGAAAACGCCGACAAAAGCCAATGCTCTGCCGGAGGTATGCGCGCTCGGCGAGCTCAGGACAGCCGTAGTTACGCCCTAGCTGTGCGACGTTTGGCGCAAGCCCGATGTAAGCCCGAGCAGTCAATCCATTTATATACCGGAGATTCCTCTGGGCCCAAGCGGGCTGAACTCTGCCAAGCCCACGTTACATGCCCTGTCTGTCCCGAGTTACGCCATCAAAGTGAATATTATTTATACGTTGCTAACTATTCGGGCGTCCCAGGTGGGCGTAACGGTCAGTTCGCGACCACCAGGCTCTGTCAGCCCTGTCAGCCATCGTACGGCTCTCGGACGGACACTGACACAGATCAATTGGCAGACCGGCAGATTGGTACAGTCCGTCCGTCCAGCCACGCGCTACCTTATACCTATACAGCGCAGTACGACATTATAATTGTTTCTGGTTCAGCTGTCCACTGGCTCAGTTGTCCACTGGTTCAGTTGTCCACTGGTTCAGTTGTCCACTGGTTCAGTTGTCCACTGGTTCAGTTGTCCACTGGTTCAGTTGTCCACTGGTTCAGTTGTCCACTGGTTCAGTTGTTCGCTGGTTCAGTCGTCACTGGTTCAGTTGTCCACTGGTTCAGTTGTCCACTGGTTCAGTTGTCCACTGGTTCAGTTGTCCACTGGTTCAGTTGTCACTGGTTCAGTTGTCTACTGGTTCAGTTGTCCACTGGTTCAGTTGTCACTGGTTCAGTTGTCTACTGGTTCAGTTGTCCAATGGTTCAGTTGTCACTGGTTCAGTTGTCACTGGCTCAGTTGTCACTGGTTCAGTTGTCACTGGTTCAGTTGTCACTGGTTCAGTTGTCTACTGGTTCAGTTGTCCACTGGTTCAGTTGTCATACTGGTTCAGTTGTCACTGGTTCAGTTATCACTGGTTCAGTTGTCCCTGGTTCAGTTGTCACTGGTTCAGTTGTCGCTGGTTCAGTTGTCACTGGTTCAGTTGTCACTGGTTCAGTTGTCACTGGTTCAGTTGTCGCTGGTTCAGTTGTCACTGGTTCAGTTGTCCCTGGTTCAGTTTTACTGGTTCAGTTGTCCCTGGTTCAGTTGTCACTGGTTCAGTTGTCTGCCTACCGATTAAAATATGACAAATTTTTTAATTACATTTCATATAAGAAAACACGCAAAACAATGAAACAAAAATAACTACGGCAGATAATTACCTTCAGGTATCTAATTCCGACCAATCAGCACCTCAGTAGGATATGACGTCATACAAGAATGGTGGTGAGGGCCGTTTGCAGTCCCGGCCGGTAGGTCACGTGACCGCCGGGCGCCTCGGGTCACGCGGCGGTCGGGAGTCGGACGCGGGGCGTGGTCGCGGGCGGACGCGCGGGGCATCATGCTTTGCTTTGCTTGCTTTGTCAACTTCATATAACTTACTATCGCATTCGTGTGAAAGCCAAACACTGCTCAGTGCCCTTAGAAATTGAGTTTTGGAAAGCTCAAGTTCCTATAGCTCCTCAGGTCGGCAACAGTTGAAGCCTCATCTGAACCCATGTGAAAAAAACGAGGGTAAGGAACCTTGTGTTGCTTTTTCTTTTACCGTCATAATTATCTCAAACCATCACAATTTTGAGTTGCCACATTGTCTGCTTCACTACATTCGTGTAAAACTTGGGTGAAGGCTGGTGGCTCAAAGAAAGGTGAAGATATTTCTTTAAGTGCCTAATCCGTGAAATTGTAATATTCCGGCTTTACAAATCTACACTTTTCATTTTCTCCACGAAACATTTTTTAAAATTGTTTAAATTTTATCTACATTTGTTAAAATCGGGGCTTTGGTTTTGTGTAAACTAGATCAAAAAGTTTACTATAGTTTTGTGTAACCTGATGGCTGAAGAAAATAGTAATTTTGCTAAAATGATGTGCGGAAATTTGTTGCTTTCCAAATCAAATTACTCATACCTACATTTCATTCAAAATTAGGAGGCATTATTACTGTTTTTTCTTGTAACATGAACTGAGTTTGGGTACGGTGCTCCGGAAACGTTGTGGAACTTTAAGCTAGCTAGAGCAGTTTCCATAAAAATTGTTAAGATAGTTGACATGGCTTGTTGACAACTCTTTTGCTGTTTCTAAAAAGGAGAAAAAAAATATTTTCCTGCATTAAGCACACAAGGCATGTTATTCTCATAAGCTATCGAATGTGTGTGTTTTTTTAAGCTGTTTTTTTAAGCTTTTAAGCTGTAACTTCAGTTACTTCACTTTAGAACATATTGCCCAGAATGCGTCACTGATCATGAGCTGGTATATCATATCATATGTAGCAAATACATAAATGAGAATAGTGTGTCATGAATTTTTGTGCATGCTTCTGGATCATCTGTAATTACATCAAAGGCTCGGCTCAAGAGTGTCCTGCCGACCAGCTTATGCCCAACCCTTTCTGTCCGCAGAACGTCGCCTGCGACTCCCGCACGCCGTTTGCCCCGGCCGTCCGTACTGGTCTTCGCGCTGCGAGCCGCGCTGGAGTTCGCGGTGGCGTCGTGGAGCTCCCATCGGGACGGCGTGTGATGCCCGCGTCGAGCTTATAAGCCGTGAGCTTCGATTGGCGGCTCACGCGGTCACCAGCTGTATGTACAGCCTCGGCCCCGACGACCCCGCTAATGGCCGAGACCGGCATACCCCCGGCATGGGTCCGCTGTCCGGCGCAGCGCTGGCCGCCCGCATGCTATGCTACTTTTGGCTGTATCGCTGCCCAGCGGGAGCGCGCTCCACGCTGCGGAAGAGGTACACGTTGCGACCCGACTGAGGACTGCAACCGGATGGTAACACGTCGGCCTCTGCGCCCTGGCCGGGGCAGGCGTGACCGACGTCACAGTGGAGGAACGCCCAAACAAGACCAGCCCACCGTCGGAGCAGCATGGAAATATCATGTTCTGCCTGGACGTCGGACCCGGCGGCCGCAGTGCACCTGCACACGTGCGGAGAGGGGCGCTGGAGGCTACTCTGGAGCTTCTGCCATTCCGCGGCGCGACTGCTGGCAAAACGGCGGCGATTGAGGCGGTTGGGAACAGCTGCAGCAATGGTGATGGCGGTGATGGCGACATGGCGGTTTGGGACTTCATCTCAGCGCGGCCGCCGCCCAGGCGCCGCTGCGCCCGGCTGCTCAGCCACCTACCGGATGGCGGGGTGGCCCCTACGGCCCTCACGCCCGTTCGGTCTGCGGCCACGTTGTGGGGTGGCGGTCGCGGGGTTAGCGGCGTTGGACTTCGTCCTTTATCCAGACTGCACCGTACCATCTGAACGGATGGATCTGCCAAGAAAGATGACATCCAAGGCGGCTATGAGGCGATCACAAAGCTTCACCAAGAGCTTCTCCTTCATGGGGCCGGCCGGCCGTTAAGTCGCAACACCGGCTGCCGAGTGCCAACAGCTGCGTGCGCTGGCGCCGACGCGTTGTGGGCCGCGCTGCTGACGCCCAAGCTGCGATATCAACCATCTATGAATAAGTGGCAGCGGTGGCGGCTTGTCAGTTGTTAACGTGCCTTAACAGACGTTGCGAATAGCCCGCGTTGGAATCGCATGGTTGGGAACACAACGCAAGTAAAAATGGGCTTCCTTGATGAACCTACTTTTTAAGCATTGTAGCCTTTGTAATTTTGGATGTTTTGCTGTAGATATTATTTTCTACATATATACTATATAGGCACTCACGTGCTTTAAATCGCGCAATGCAATTGAACCATGGTAAAGACAATGATAAATGAACTGAGAGCTGACATGCGCCATGCTTTGTGTGTGTATGTGTGTGTGTGTGTTTTTTTTTTTTGGCGAGTCGATAAAAGTGGTTTTGGACACTGGATGAGTTTTTAGGGGTGTGGTGAGGGGGGATGTAATTCCACAGACCTTCTGTCAGATTCACTAATGCAGTAGGTCTGTGCGGTGTTTAGTTATCGGAGCATTCTTTGAAAGTCGTGAATAGGGCCACCGAGTACCTAAAGCCGTGATATTCCCCCGCAAAAACTTATTTTAAATAACCGGGGATAGGTACATGAGCAGAGTAAATGCTATTACGAACGCCTATCACAATGCTGAGCGAATAGGAAAATCCATAGATGGAGAATTGTGCCGCGTTACGGGTGCTCGGGCGCAGCCAATCCACCGTTACCCCAGCGGTGACCTTGACCCGCATCGTCTGTCTCGGCTCCAAAGCCAAACCGGCGTGGAATTGGGAGCGTTCGAGCACTCATGGTCCAGCGCAATTCTCCACCTAAATCCATTCCTGATACACATTTGCTTGCTCATAGTCATGTAACCCCGGTAAATTCACCCAACTTTCATATTGGTCGCTCCATAGACAGATGGCCAGAGAGATCAACTTAAAAGGCCATTGTTGCATTCATTTAGTGGAGATCATTAAAGACAGGGGCGTCGCCGACGGGGGGGTCGGGGGGGTCGCGACCCCCCCACTCGTGAGAACCGGGGGGGGGTCGACACCCCCGCTTTTAGCGACGCTGAGTATGCTTTTTTTTAGCTATCATGCCAGTGAAGTTGGCGTCAGCAACATCAACAAAGACCTACAACGTCGGATTCCAAATCGCTTCAAGGGCTCCCTAGTCCCTATTGCCTATAGGTCAATAAGCTGTGGGCGTGGAACATCAGCATGACAATATTTGTAGCCACTATTCTAGTCTCTTTTGATCCCTCAAAGGAGTGAGCGCGCCAAAACTGACCCAAGCGTTCGTCTGATTGTCAAAATAATGGCTGAAGTGGATTCGTCGGATGACGTATCAGTAGCTACGAGGTACAGGTCTCGCGGGTTTTAGCGGTAGGTTTTGCACCTAAAGTTAAGTGAACTTCAGGATATATCTTCGTCGTCTTCGTCGTTGAAGATGCGATCGACTTGTTGGCTCACAAGCCGGCCGTGATCGTGTAAAATGGCTTCATCGTAGATCGATTAGTTTCTGAGATATAACCGGAAATGTAAAAGTGCAAAACCTACCGCTTAATCTCGCGAGAGCCGTGCCTAACTAGCCTTAGCCCTGACTACCCTCGGACCTGCCTGCATAGGGGGAATGGGGTCAGATGGTGGACCCCTCTCGGGCTTTCCCAATGCGACGCGCAAAAAGGAGCCTATTGCAACGAAACTTCCAGTGACCTCGAGTTCATCAATTTTAAACCTACTCTAAAAATGTATTGGCCCTGATTCGAAAATAGATGACCTTGGTTCACTTTTTAGTTTTATTTGCTTCCACTTAAAAGGGTATTTTTGGAGCTGATTTCGAGTTTAGCGCCCGTTTGAACTTAAGAAGTAGTTTTAATAAATGGTGGTTTTGTAACATGTTACGAAGCTATCGTTGGTGGTTGTCGTCCACTCTAGATGGCCGGCAGGAAGCCTGCTGGTCGACCTGACCTGACCCGACCCGATCTACCCCAAATGCATGGAGTCATCATCCTTGTTCAAAACTAACATCGAACTCGTACTCGGGACGCCGATAACGGCTACGGCTCACAAAGTTCTAGCACCTATCCGTGCTTCTATCCTCAAGATACTGAAATCTTTCTCCTCCACGCCACAACCCCCTTCCGGGCTGGACAGGCAACTTTATCTCATGCGGGCTGCTCCCTTGGAGCGGCACCGCTGCTCCCGAGGGAGCGCACCCCGTAGCCGGGTGCAGTGAGTGCCTTGGGGCTGGGTGGCCTGTCCTCTGGACGGGCTCAGCCCCGGCGACTCACTAGGGTGCCTGCCCAGACCAATGTCTCCCCCTAAATCCTATCATCCTTCCGGCTCTGCAATGGTCTTGTCGACCGAAAGGGCCTAACCCAACAAAACAAACAAACAAAAGTTCTAGCAGGACAGATTTTTCTACTTTTGGGCGTTGACCTAAGATAGATGACCCGGCAAAGACCTTGAAATTGGGCATCATCGGCTTTCTGTCATCACGGGCAGCATCCTTGCTTTTCCGCGAAGCTCTACCTCGATCAGGGGCCGAGCCGAAAGCATACCTTAGCGTTACGTTGGTAAACGTTTTACCTTAGCGAGCCGTAAAACACGAATAAGAGCTACAGCGACACAGAAAGCGCATTCGATAGTTTTTTTCAGATATGACTTCGGGTCTATGGCTTGTGTACCACAGAGGCCAAGCAGCTAAACGGGCGGATTTTACCGAAACATTTATTCTGTAACAACCTATGATTCAGTGAGTGTGTATGATATTCATGTTATCACCATCGTGTTTGTTTCGTCGGAACACGTCGCATGGCTTAATTTGAACTTAAAAACTTAACTAGAAAACTTGACATCAGGTAAAGGTCATGTCCCGACCGGAAAAGAACCTGCTGCATATGGATCGATCTGTGTTGCTGAGCTGAACACACTCCAGGTGCTGTCATCACTCTACAGCGTCTCCATCAAAAGTTGATGTGTTGTCGAAGATGTGTGAGACCTTTGATGACCTAATGACTGACCGTTCGAGTCACCACTGGTCATTACTCATTAACATTTGTCTCTAAAATGAGCAGAGGTGCCATGGCTACAAAAGTATCTAGCGTTTTAAGCATATTCGTTCAAAGCAGAGGGCATTCGTGCATTTTCCCATATCTTATCATGATAAGTGAGGTCACATATTTGACCTGACTTCACTTCTCAGATGTCAAAACCAAGATTCATGAACTGTTGGCACTTATTATCCCATTCATTACACCAAATTTCAGGCTTACAGGAGACACTATAGTAATGACAAGATTGCAGTTTTAGAGGTATTAAAACTGAACTTGACATGACATTGTCACCGACATGATAGGTATTGTGACCTGACCTCAGGTGATCTGTGCTTGATTTTTATGCACGATGCAAAAGCTATGTACATACAATAAGATATACCGCTGCTTTCGTGGCGCTGCGCGTCGAGGTTTTTCTCAACACACGAAAAAAACGGGAGTATGGCTAAAAACACCCCTACCCACCAAGACGAAGACCGAAAACCCGACCCCCCCCCCCCACTCAAAAATCCGTGGCGACGCCCCTGATTAAAGAGCCGTGACAGGCCACAAGTCGCGTGACATCATACGTGTAACGACCAATGACGTCGGCCTGCAAAACCCAATGGAAGCGGCTAGCAGCGTGCAATAAAACAGGGCGCTGCTTTCTAAATGTCTGTCGTGCGCCATAAATGAATATATTCTTTGTAGCCTGGCAACTCAGTATCTTTTTTTAACTATTGTACTAGTATTTAATAATTTCATAATTTTATAATTGTGCTTACGCTTTATGTTGATATTAGTGATAAATCCTTAGATAAAGTAAATCGATGTGATATTTAATAGAAAAATAGCAAACTAACGCACCATTCATTCGAAAGCTGGGGAACCTACTAAAAAGAACTACTAAAATTCCTGAGGAACCAAAGGATCAAATGGGGATTAAATAGATGCCTGCTATTCCGTCGTGAAAACGGCCAGTAGGTACCTACTGAACTTTTGAACCACCACTCCCGTCCGTGGAACATTTCATAACCCATCGAATACTAGTTTTTACTAGCAAGAAATCACAAGTTCCGGCGATCATGCAATCGGCACTCCATTACCCGCCCGAGTCTTATTTCGACACCACTGACGCGGTGATTCACCCTGCCTGGAGCAGCGGCGACTTTCCATCGCATCCCGCGCAGACGCCGGCGCGCCGCCGTGCGTCTCAGCAGATCCGGCTTTCGAGCGGCGCGTTCTCTCACGACGTGTCCCGTGAACAGCGTGCACGTCCCGGGTGTGAGCCGCCTCACAGTGGGGCGGCCTGAGGCGGGTCACGCTGCTGCACGTCGTCTGCTCTCTGCCGGACCACGCTGCCACGTCGCCTGCTCTCTGCCGGAACTCGGCGGCGCAGAAACGGACACTTTTACCGGAGGCTCTCATGGAGCGAAGCTGGGAAATGGAAACAAATGGTTGCCCACGGTAGTGGGAGTTGGTGCTAATCGAGAGGAGAGTCCTGTCTATGTGACAGAACAGCAGAACAGCCCAGTCTATGTGACAAAGTAGCGTAGCACCTGCACTCTGGAATGTTCAGTTCCTAAAATGGTTTTAGCCCGCCGTGTCCGGGGGAGGCGTTTAACTCTTATCGCTGATTGCGCCATGTAGTGACAGTATGCGATGGTCGGAATAAGGCAGGGACTGCAGGGTTGTCTGTGACAAAACACGCTAAACGACCATCACAGCAGCACGAACGACCGGTGTAGAAAGTGGTCCGTGCAAAACCCGTATACTAGCGTCATATGAAGAGGTGGGAATAGGGAAGCTAGTCCGCGACACCTTTCTCGGATATCCGACAGCGCGCGTTACAACATTGCTGGACGTTTTGTCTGAGCTGCTGAACAGATTGGAGGTGGCTTCCCTAACACCATGGCCTTCCTTATACATGTGAACATAGCGTAGCAGGTGCCGGCTTTCGTGTATCAGAATTGTCGTCCTCGGCTAGCCGCCCGACTGAAGACGGGTGAGGCCCGGTCAGGTCAGGTCGGGTCGCTGCCCTCCTCAGAGTTTGAGGTCGTCAGGGGCCAGAGGTGGCATGCACCGATATAGTCATAGCCCCGCGCCCGAGCCACGTTGGTTTTATTATAGTAGACCCAACCTGGTTTACCGGTATACGTATTGTTGGTCACGGTATACCGTGACCAATGGGCAGCGGAGCTGAACTAATCCATGCTACTGAACCGGTATTTCAAAACACGGAACTTAACCCGCGCCCTGCTGGGGGGGGGGTGTTTGAACACCCCCCTTGTGGTTTTTCGCGAATATCTCAAAAACGGCGGCGCGGAGCGCCGCCGTTTTTGGTACACCTTATCATACATCAATTCTACACATGTTGTAAAAATTTCAGACCAAGGTCATTCAAGGTCAGGTCACCAGGTCACTTGAAGTGACCTCACCTCATAAAAACTTTCAATGTCTGTCATAGCTACACCGAGTGACCGATCGCTTTGAAACTTTCAGCGATTGCTAAGAGCAATAGCATGTACAAAATGCATATCTCAGAATTTTGATATCGATGACCTAAGGTCAGGTCAATTTTGCGACCTCCCCATTATAAGTCAATGGGAGAAAATTGAAATGCGCCTCTTTTGGATGAAAGACATTATAAACACTCCCAAACACCGAATTACAAGTGGTTTAGACACACTGAACTTGAAAATGGTGTCCGTGACCCTTGTTTATGCCCTGAGGTCATCTTAGGTCACGAATGGTATCTAACAGTTTTTCGCAAATAACTTTTGATAGAGGCATGCTAGAGCGATGAAAACGCCTTAGATGTGTTCAGCTCGACGATACGGATCGACTGATATGCAACATGACCCTTTCCGGTCAGGTCATGACCTTGACCTGAGGTCAAATTTTCAAGTTGACCTTTCAAGGTCAAGTCATAGTTCATTCGATGCGTCTTGACGAGAGGAACACGATGCCGGTAAAAGTAAGGTCGTACAAGGCTTGGGTCAAAAGTTATTGCAGAAAAACTGTTTTCGAAAAAATCGGCTATTTTTGCAGTTTTTGCCCCCTGCAGGCAAAACCGTTGACGTTAGGTCAAATCTGAGAGAATTACTCAGAAAGGGCGTTAATAGGGCTATCGAATGCGCTTTTCCGCGGCGCTGTAGCTCTATTGGTTCCCGAGTTATGCGTTGGCTTCTTGGAAAATTTCGACATTCGACCTGGAAATCGGCGAAATTTTGCCTTCAATGACCTCTGGTGACCTGACCTTTGACCTGACCAAAAAATTGACCGAAGTGATTTCGTCATTATTTTTTACGCTCTTTCGAACGCCGCCTTCCGCGTATCGCTACGTGGCCCAGGAGCCGAGTTACAAGGGGGGTGTTCAAACACCCCCCCCCCCAGCAGGGCGTGGAAATCCAGGACCCCCAGCAGGGCGCGGGTTAATATGCATGCATTACTCAGTTATAGATTTATATTTGCTATAGATCTGAGCCAGTTCACAGTGCATGGCAAGAAAAAAAACATGGATGCATGCCGCGATGTAGGTTGGTGTAGTAATCTTGGGTTGATCTACTTATTAAGTATTAGGATTGATTACGTATTATTTTATTACCCATTAGTCTGGGAAGTTTAAAAAAGAAGAAAATGCGTCAGATTTCTAAAAACTATGATAACAGATGTCCAAAATGGAGGGCGATATTTAATTTCGCAGGGCTATATAATCTATTATTCAAAATAATTTATATTTTGAATAATAAATAGACTTTTGAATAATTGACTTTTGCCATATATGTCATGAGCTTAAACGGCTATATAATCATTTATATAAAGGTCTTGTGCCGGACAGAATGGAGTTGAGATATTGTCATTTATATTTTTTCCAGTACTGTCGACATAACACTCAGCGCCGGCTGGGTCGGCGCACCAGTAAAACTATCATACCTTTACATACCAGAAAGACAACAGCAGACCACAGCGTCGCCGCATCTTATTGCACCACTAGGTCACTGCGCCGATCCTCCGATGACGTCACTTGCAGTCAGCTGTTTCTGGCGAAGTCCGCCTTGCGACTGCACGGGGCGGTTGGCCGGCGGAGGTTTGCGGCCGATCCGGCCGATCGGATCCTGAACCTGTCCTGCCGAGCGGTATCCGACCCGTTCGAGCGGTTCCGGCGGCGGAGGCCGCGGCGGCCGGTGTCCGCCCCTCCTGGCTGACCTCGGGTCAGAGTGAGAGACGGACAGCCGCTGGGTCGCCGGATATTGCGCCAGGCAGCGCTCCGTCGCGGAACTGTTGTATCATAGCGGACGATGATGGCAGCGATTGCTGAACCGTGGAATGGGGGAAGCTCCGGCTGAGGACAGGTCACGGTTCAGCGTGAGCCACCGCCCCGGGGCCGGAACCAGGACCTTATGACACACCGGAATGGAGGATTAGTTACAGGATAATTGGCAGCATGTTAGACAATGCAATAAGCTTTATCTTCGCAGTACGGTGACACATGAGCCAGTAGTGCCGGCAGGTAGATTCTGTTCGAATCACGGTCAAATCGAACATGTCAGACTAACGTATGCCTTTCTCGTATCGTACAACACGGCTCCGAAATACGATTTCGCTGCTGCACGGGAGGTGATTAGTGTTTGATATCTGATGTATAGTTCGAAAACGATTAACTGAATGTCCCTCAGCAAAATAAGTGACAGTTCCATGTGACTAACAGACATCTAAGGTGGCGAGCACTGAATTCCTCCAGAGGTCAACCATAGTAAGCTTTACAAATGTGATACGCCGGTGAAACTTCGCCTATAAAAATGGGTTAACGCGAGCATACAGGATTTGCCGATTGAGCATTCTTGGTAGTTGCTGAAATCAGAAGTGGGACGAGAGCCTGCTGCGTGCAAGGCCGTCGGACCGGTCAAACCGGGAACTGGGAGCGGGTAGGCGAGGAGGGGGGTGGATCATTGATGGAACGGGCACAGGCCGCACAGCTTAATAAACTGACACAGATGTCCGGTGAGCAGAGTTGGCCTGCGCTACGCTACGTTACGCACTACGTTACGCTACGTTTGCTTTTTTGGCCAAAACTACGATACCGAATTACGATACGTTATATATTGGTATACGTTACTGAATTACGGTATTTGTTAATTAACGCAGCAAATTATTTTATCGTACTACGTTATGCAATATGTCATCATCCACTACCCAGCGGAAACGGTTAGTCTCTAGTAAGCCAAATACTGCGCACAATTTATCGCCGGCTTTGCAGCATCGTCGGTGCGGCGGTGCCTACGTGCTACCCGCTAGATGCGCTGGACTTCCGACAGGGAATTCCATGGGACTCCCCAGTGGGAAATCCTCGGTGTCGGTCCGGCCGGAAGAAAGACTCAGTGGTATACATATAGCAGGCGTCTCACATCCGTGTAAACGGCCGGAGGTCTGGTGACGATATGAGTAAACTGAAAAAAATTATGAACCTTATACAAATACAGCTGACCTGTAATTACTACGGAATCCATTTCGTAGTTCCTACGTTATTCTATTATTTTCCGTACTACGCTACCGAAACATCCCAATTACGCTACGAAACGGTACTGACACTACGGGTTACCAAAAACTTCAAAATATCGTAACGTAGGCCAACTCTGCCGGTGAGGCTGCAGCGGACTGTTAAATCGCGGTCACAGTCCCAATCAGGACAGAGACAACATGAATACAGCTCCGACGCTACCGACCACGTCTATTGTTACAATGGTTGGCAGTGGCCAGTTGCAGTGGGTATAGCATGAGGGCTCCATATCAAAGCATACAAAATCTTATCATACAATCACCAAAGCATACAAAATCGTAACATACAACGCGCAAAACCTACAAAACAGGCCGAGTAGGGGACAGTCAAAACATACAAAAGCGCAGCATACAAAATCGTGTCATACAAAATCGCAAGGTACAAAATCGTTTCACACAAAAGGCAGTGGAAAATTAATGGCATTAATCAAAGTACGCATCATACAAAACCGTTTCATATCAATTCTTATTATTTCGTCGTCCTTGAGATATCAATTTTCAGTTGGATCAAAACTAGAGTTGCAAAATTTCCCTACCGCACTACCGGCATGCCGGTAATTTTTCACTACCGCAGGTTTTTTCGTGGTATCTGGCATGTCTTGCCGGTAGCATGCCGGTATTTTTGATTTTGCACAAAAAATTATCAGCATATGATTCAAACTTTGGACACTAAGAGGCTATTGAATTGTAATAAGTTGGACAATGGGTGGCTGTTGGGTGGGGCGGTTACTGAAATTGCCAAAATGTGGCATCTCATGTAGGGGTAAGCCAAAATCAAGAATGCAGGTTTTTTAGTATGCCGGTAATTTGGCGGTTTTTTTGCTTGGGGCGTGGTAGCATGCCGGTATCCCAGAAAATGTTTGTGGGGCGGGGCGGTGCCGGTAGCAGCTCATTGGGAAAACTTTGCAACTCTAATCAAAACCTACAATCTTAACTGCGCTTCAAGCGACATCTTTGTTAGAAGCTTTCGTAGTTACGAAATATTCCGCTAGATGCCTCCTCTGTCAAAGCACAGACAAGCTTTGCACGGCCAGCGTTTTTTGCTTGTTTATACAGTGAGCGCTGGTCTCGGAGCGACGGGCGTCCCGGTGGCGCCGTCGTCCCCCTCCCTCAGACTGGGCAAGGTCTCCCCTCCCTCGGCAGACGGCGCGGCCCCAGAGGAAACGGCCAAGGCCGTGCCTGACTAGTTACATCCCCGCTCCCTGCGGGCCGGGGAACGAAGTGGCGCTTGGTACATAGAGTTGCATTCTGCTTATTTTGACAATAGCTGCCGGAACATAATTCGTAAGTCAAATTGACAACTGCAAATGAAATTCAAATGACTTAACCCTCGCCCGTATAGGGGGGGGGGGGGATCGAACGGACCGATGAAACTTTCAGTACCCTCGAGTCAATCAATTTTACACCTACCCTTAATATTTCATGACCCTTTCCCAAATGAACGTTGACCTGTGGCCTATTTTTCGAGACCATGTTTGGCCGGAATCGCGATCCGGCGTATGTCGGCTCGTATTAGCCGCGCGTTTGCAGTCTTTTTGCGTTTTCAAGCGTTCAAACATGTGATATGATACCGGTCCCATGCATTATTATTACCTGAAGGTCAGGTCAGGTCACTGACCTTTGATGACCTCGGTTCACTTCGTCGAGTTTTACATGTTTCTATGCTAGTTTTAGGAGCTGATTTCGAATTTAGCAACCATTTGAGGAGCATTTACGAAGTCGTTTTGGTGTCTTCGTAACATGTTACGAAGCTGTAAGTAACGGTTGACACGTACTAGTATTGAATACCTGGCAGGATGTCTACTGGTTGGCCTAACCTGGCCTGACATAACCAAGCCTAAATGCATTAAGACATCATCTGTGATCAAAACTAACATGAAATTCGTGATTAGCATCCCGAAAAAACCGTAGCAATCTCACTTTACGATGTTCTAACAGGTCCCGATTTTCCCGACTTTTGGGTCTTTGACCTGACCTGGAAAGTCAACCCAATGACCTAGGACCTTAAAATTGGGTATCACCGGCTTCCTCTCGTCACGAGCAACACGCTCGTTTTTTTTTTTCTCGAAGCTCTAGCTCGATCAGGGGCCAAACGGCAAGGCAAGGGGGATTCCAACGGACCCCCCCCCCCCAATACTTTCGAGGCTAGCAAAACACCAATACGGGCGAGGGTAAACCCGGCAGTTGCTGGAGTATTTCGCCACACACCACTTGCTGGGTGGGGGTGGGAGGGGGGGGGGGGTAACTTTCCCAGCCCATAGCTGGAGAACCCATAGTCCATAGCCCATAGCTCGAGGCGCAGCGAAACGGGCGAGGCAGCAAACAAAGTAACGAGACGAGACGCTTCTGATGAGTACCTTCAAGTTGAGTTCCGAGGTCACAGGTCGTTTCAAGATTATTTCAAACACCTGAAATTATGCTTCGTGACCTGAGATGACCTCGGAGACATAACGAGGGGCCACAGTTGCCATTTTCCGGTTCAGTGTGTCAATTTTACCTACATCTCGATGTTTGAGAGTGTCTAGAATAGCGTTCGTGCAAAACAGACGCTTTTCAATTTTCTCCCATTGACTTATAATGGAGAGGCCGCAAAATTGACCTTACCTTAGGTCACCGATATCGAAATTCCGAAATATACATTTTATTAATAATGTTGCTCTTATCAATCGCTGAAAGTTCCAAGGCAATCGATCAGTCGGTGTAGCTATGACGAGCATTCTTATTTTTTCTGAGGTGAGGTCACTTGGCGTGACCTGGTGACCTGACCCAAGGCGACCTGGGTCTGAAATTTTGACAACATGTGCGGAAAAGATGCACGAACAGGTGTGCCAAAAACAACGGCGCTCCGCGCCGCCGTTTTTGAGATATCTGCGAAAAACCGCAGGGGGGTGTGTTCAAACACCCCCCCCCCCGGCCCGACGCGGGTTACCCACTCGAAACTGGTTGGTTCGCAGATGATTTAACCCTCGCCCGTATAGGTGTTTTGCCAGCGTCTAACGTATAGTTAGTCCGTTGGACCCCCTCCCCTCCCTTGCCGTTCGGCCCCTGATTGAGCTAGAGCTTCGCCGAAAAAAAAAACGAACGTGTTGCCCGTGACGAGAGGAAGCCGATGATACCCAGTTTCAAGGTTCTAGGTCATTGGTTTTGACCTCAGGTCAATGACCCAAAAGTCGGGAAAATCGGGACCTGCTATAACTTCGTAAAGTGAGGTTGCTATGGGATTTTACGGGGTGCTGATCACGAATTCCATGTCAGTTTTGATCACAGATAATGTCTTCATTCATTTAAGCCAGATCGGGTCAGGTCAGGTCAGGGCAGCCAGTAGGCGCACTGCCGGCTATCCATAGGAGGTCCCAATCACCATTGACAGCGTTGTAACTTGTTACGAAGGCATCAAAACTACTGCGTATATGTTCAAGTAGGTGCCAAATTCGCAATCAGCTCAAAGAACTGCCATAGAAACATGTAACACTCGAAACAGTGAATCGAGGTCATCAAAGGTCAATGACCTTGACCTGACCTTCACGTGACCTTGAAACCAACCATAATGCATAGGACCAACATCATTTCACATGTCGGAACGTTTAAAACCACAGAAAGACTGGAAGTGCGAGGATAATGTGAGCCGACAGGCCACATGTGCTGAATCGCGCTTCCAGCTAAACATGGTCTCGAGAAACAGGTTAGAGGTCAAAGGTCATTTGGGTCAGGGTCATGAAATTTTCAGAATATGTTTAAAATTGATCAACTCGATGGTACTGAAAGTTTCGTTGTGATCGGTCGCCTTTCGCGCGAGTTATTTGTGAAAAACCGAACGGCGAGCAGGGCCGAACGGAACGGCAGGGCCGAACGGCAGGGGGGGGGGGGTCCAACCGACCCCGTCACCCCTACACATTAGAAGCTGGAAAACGCCGCACACAGGCGAGGGTTAATGCTCAATAGCGCATGTAACCTTACTCAGCTGATCAAGAGAAACACACTCACACCCTCGTCGAAGCTTTATATTCATTGTGTGCCAAGTTATAAGCAAAAACTTTGATTGACCCCATTTGACCTCGGCTGACCAGACCCGAGTTTTTGCACCAAACGAACACAAATTAGTAACTTTTGGTATCAGCTGGGGTGTAGCAGCGCGCATACAAAAAAAAAGATAAATAGAGGAATTGCTTGAAAAAAAATACAACTTGGGCATTAGTTATTTGAACATTTCCCGAATAGCCTCGTGTTTTCATATAGCCCGCGGCCTATAGCCTATCGTCTATCTGCATACATTTTCAGCACAACGACATCATGACCTTTAGATGAAGTCAGGTCAACGAAATGTAAGCAAAACGGGATACATATTATGACACTTGATGATCTTAGTACTGTGAAGATCGTAGTTATTCCAATGCCGCTAAATTATTCCAAGTTTACCATCACAATGTAACGGTTCGTGTAACCTGGCGACTCGACCTGAGATGACTGGGACTTGGAATTTCAAGGAAATATCCTGACTTTGATCCGACCTGTGACCTCGAAATTAAACTTATAGCACTCACTTATAGCACTTATAGTCTTGTGATCTTTCGTTTGCCGCCTCGCCCGTTTCGCTGCGGTTATTGGTCTTCGAGTTATCGGCTGGGGCCGTTTAACCCGGCGGCCGCTGGGCCCCCGCGCCACCCGCCGGCCGCTGGAGGGAGGGGGGGGGCATATAGTTGCCCCCCTTTACTTCTGCGACGATATCGTCGCAACGCGAAAAGCTGGAGAAGCGAAACCTTGCACACAACTTCCTGAATAGCTAGCCGAGGTTATGTCCAAATTCGGTGTCCCATTTGATCCCGATCCCATTTGAAATGACGTCACAGTGACGTCAGACGTCAAATTATAGATTTGCGACTCTCAGTTTCCTCACGATGTATCCGATATATGAGACCGAATATAAAGGACCGATTATAATTGGTCAGGAACTAGTCGGAAGTGTACTTAGATGTTTTAGGATGACAGCAGGTGCTGTTCAGTTCATTTACAGTTGAATTTCATGCTCAGCGACATTAGAAATGGTCCATATCGGAAAATGACAAAACTTTATGACGTCACTGTGACGTCATCTTAAGTGCTACAACCACCAAACTTTTTTTCAAACATTGCCTATTTATTCATTTGAAGTTATGTCAAGTTTCACGTTCGTAGCTCATCAGATTTGGAGATATTCCACAAAACGTAAAGGGGGCAACTTTATGCCCCCCCCCCCCCCAGGCGGCTCGTGGTTTAACCCTCGCCGGCCGAGGGGGGGCGGGTGCCGCCCCCCATAGGGTTTTTTCGCGATAGCTCCGAACACGCTGGCGATAGAGAGCTGAAACTTGGCATACCTGACCTTTGATCCAAGCCGCATCTTTTGACACCAACCGCATTTTTGGGTCAGGTCAGGTCACTGACCTATGACGTCGTAAGTGAACCTCTGCACGGTCTTCAGATGTCGCAAATTCGCAACGCCCTCACTGCCAGAGGAGATGTCACAGGGAAATGAAACTTGCAGGATCTAGTATCCATTATGAGTCCCACAACTTGTATATCTCGGATTTTTCCTAAAGGTCATATGAGGTCAGGTCATTTTCGTGACCTCACCATTATAAGTCAATGGGGAAAAATGAAAACTGCTATTCTGGCGCCGGGAACGATCTCCAACTATCTCAAGCACACAGAATCGTGATTTGATGCACTCCTTGCAAGGTTAGATGCGTCACTTTTGCAATGTTGACCTTACGTGACGTCATTTATGACGTCATCAAGGTCATATTAGTTTTTCGTCAATAACTCTTGATCAAATTGAGCTAGCGAGTCGGGAAAGCCACCAATGGACTCAGGAAGGCCTGCCGAATCGAATGATATGCGACTTGACCTCTTTCGACCAACTTCGTGACCTGGGGGTGCTGACCTGACCTTGACCTGAGGTCAACATCCCAAGTTGACCTGACCCGGACAAAAAGTATATCATTCGACGCGCCTGGGCGAGGCGAACACGATCCTGCCAAAATCGGCGCTCTGCGGCCGTTTTTTGCGAAGTTATTCACCAAAAACTGAACCGTACCTTGGGGCACTTGACCTGACCTCAGAGGTCACCGGTTGACCTAGGACCTTAAATTCGGGTACCAATCTCTGCGTCTCGTAACGGCGCACACGCTCGTTTTTTCCGCGACGCGCTAGCTCCACCAGGGGCGAAACGGCGAGGGGGGTCGTACCCGCCCCCCCCCCCTCGGCCGGCGCGTATGTAGAAAACCAATAGGTCCGGCGAGGGTTAACCCTCGTCCGCACATGCCATTTTCCCATCCTAGAACAGAACGCACATGGGGGGGGGTTGCCACCCCCCCCCCCGCCATTTCGTTCCTGTTGGAGATAGAGCTTCGCGGTAAGGACAAAAAAGATTCTTTGAGAAGAGACGAATCCAATGATACCCAGTTTTAACTTCTCAGGTCAGTCATTGGCCTTCCAGGTCAGGTCAAACTAAAAAATGTTGCTGTTTTGGGTCACCGCTGGATATCAAGTGCGCTGCTTATCATATACCGATGACGATGCAGTTTTCTGGTACCAAGCCAGCTAGAACCTCTTTGTCACACTACACGACCAGGTTTTTGCTGCTGTGGTCATTTCAGGTCAAGTTAGGTCAAGGTCAATGATATGTGTTTGCATGTCTGTGTGTGTCTGTGTGTATAATGATGTGTGCACCGATTGTTTATGTGTCCATATTACATGAAATCAATCTGAGAAGCTTTTACCAAAAATGCAGTCAAAAAACTTCACGAAAAGTAAATTCAGCTTGCCTAAAACGCAATTATTTTGGATGACCTAGGTTGACCTTGACCCTGACATTGACATCTATACATCGTCGAACAACATGTTCCATGATAGGTGGGAGGTAAGACTGGCAAAAAAGGCCGAAATCAAGGTGTCAAAAGCTCACAAGGCCCATAGCCAACGCAAGATGTTGAGAATTGGTCATTTGGGTTATGACATGACCTGAAAAATAAGGTCATATCTCCGAAACCAAAAACCACAGAAATTTGAAATTTTCAGTGGACATCAAGAAAGGATAGAGGAGCAGCTATACGAAAAATCAGGCTTCTAGCTCTAAAAATGTTGAGTGCAGAGCAGAAAACTACCTGGGGGGTGGCAACCACCCCCCCCCCCCCATGTGCGGGCGAGGGTTAACCCGCGCCCCGTAGGGGGGGGGGCCGAAACGGCCCCCCCTGTCCTTTTCGGTCGATATCTCCTAAACAGCTGGAGATATCGCCACCAAACTTTCAGGACCCCTCCGGGCATCAATTTTACACATTGTGACCAAAAATTTTTCCAGAGGCTATGATAGGTTGGCCACAAATGACGTCAGAGTGACGTCATGTTCTGTCATTTTCGACCGAAAAAAGACCTTCGCGAGTAGACCTATCAGGACTACAGCTTTGAAGATACAGAAAAATGATCAAGACATAAAAGGTGTAAAATTGACAGGGCTACAAAACTGCAATCTCGAATTTTTGAAATTTTTGAGTTTTGACCCCCAAAAATCAAAAAAGCATTTTTTTTATATATTCGCCAAAAAATCCAAAAAGTTTTTTGAGTTTCGAAAACACCGGAATATATGTGATAGTGCCTACCGTCTTCTATCTACATACCAAATTTCAGATCGATACCTCGTTTTTTGGCCAAGTTATAGCGAAAAAAACTGTTCAAAAATGATGACGTCAAATTTTCAAACTCAATTTTTGGCAATTCTAGAACTCGTAGAGCAAAACGAAGACCACCATTAGACTCCCCGTGACGAGCTGCATCGAATCAATACCCATTTTACGCAAAAATATCAACTTTGAAATTTGACCTGACCTTGACCTGACCTTCACCAAAACGTGACCTAGGCTGGCCCCAAAGGCTGCCTAACCCACATAATCGCATTTGTCATGTAAAATGGACCATAAAACATGTATCACACGACACATTCATATTGTGACCCCCGGTGACCTGACCTCGCTGTGACCTGACCTGGTATCAGTGACCTCAGATAGCAAAGTATGTGTTTGACGAACAATGTACCATCGATGGTTTTCAATAAATTACCAATTTACTCGCTTTCACAGCACATTTCTTGAATTGCCTGTGAACGGTGAAAATCTGACCTTTGCCCTGACCTGTGACGTCATCGGTTTGACCTAGGTCAATGAAATTTGGTCACAAGGTAGTTCCCAGGTGGGGCTATCGAACGCCGTTTGAATTTTGAAAATCGGCCGGTAACTTTCCGAGATCTTAGGGGGGGGCCGAAATGGCCCCCCCCCCCTACGAGTGGTAGGGTCCGCCGGTAGCCCTACGGGGCGCGGGTTAACCGCCCTCCAGTACGTAGTGGGTGGCGAGACATCCCTGCAATTGTCATGCTAACATTTATTTTCAGGTCAAAATAGGTCACTAAGACCCAATGCCGGTCACTTAGAGCCAGGTGATGCTAGCTCAGGGTCTTCGTAACGGCCAGCAGAGTCGCTACATAGTACATACATAACCGAAGGCTGTTTGAAATAGACAAACACTATTCGATAGAATTGTTTTTCTTTTGAAAAACAAACGGAGCAGTCAGCAGTCCTTGTATATGACAGCTAAATGCCGTACGCTCACCAATGCTCATAATGGCCTCTGTGGAGCCGACCCCGTCCAAGTTAGATTAAATGTTTGTTAGGTCAGTAACTGTATCAGATCGTGCCTGGTAATAGTCATAAATTGACAGACATTCTTTTACCAATCACGGTATAAGAATGCCTGTCAATCGCCCGCCAAACTGGCGGCTCAAGCGACTCAGTGAACTAGAGCACCGCGTCAGGGCTCCTTCCAGTCATGCCCCTCACCGAGCGCGAGTTTTGCGGTTACGCCGGCTTCAAAGATCGCCGCTGCCGCTAGCTGCAGATTAATGGGCTGGGGTGGACCTCCACGCCCCATTAACTTGGCGCGCAGCCTGCCACTTGACACCAGAAACAGGGAAAGCTATCAACTCACAGAAACGTAGCCAAAAAAGCGAGGGTACGGCGGTCGGGCCGAGATTCAAATTAACCCTCGCCGGACCTATTGGTTTTCTACATACGCGCCGGCCGAGGAGGGGGGAGGGGGGGGGGTGATTGGTACAGTCCACAGCAGAAGTAATGTGTGGTTTCAGTCATGGGTATGTTCTGCTTCTGAAGCCTAGGAACGATTAGCCAGACTACAATGAAACTTTGAATGTAGCTTATATGTATCGTCACCCTTGCAGCTGCAACTTTAGCTATTGACATCTTCTTTTCGATCACTCCGCATTAAACAATCGCCAGTCAAAGCCAACCGTTGAGATTGGTAAAACCCTACATTACTTCAGCGGTGGGCTGTACATACGACCCCCTCGCCGTTTCGTCCCTGATGGAGCTAGAGCGTCGCAGAAAGAACGAGTGTGTGCGCCGTTACGCGACACAGCGACTGGTACCCGATTTTAAGGTCTCAGGTCAACCGGTGACCTCTGAGGTCAGGTCAAGTGACCCAGGGCACAGGTTCACTTTTTCATAAGTAACCGCAAAAAACGGCCGCCAGAGACGCGATTTTGGCATCATCGTGTTCGCCTCGCTCAGGCACGTCGAATGGTGTACCTAGTTTTTGTTCGGGTGAGGTCAACTTGAGGTGTTGACCTCGGATCAAGGTCAGGTCAGCGCCCCCCAGGTCACGAAATTGGTCGAAGGATGTCGTGTTGCATATCATTCGATTCGGCCGGACTTCTTGAGTCCATTGGTGGCTTTCCCGACCCACTAGCTCAATTTGATCGGGAGTTATTGACGAAAAACTCTTATGACCCAAGTGACGTCATAAATGAATGCAAAAGTGAAGCATCGGACCTTGCGAGGAGTGCATGAAATCGCGATTTCGTGTGCTTGATATAGTCTGAAATCGTTCCCGGCGCTGCAATAGCAGCTTTGATTTTTCCCTGTTGACTTATAGGTGGTGAGGTTAACCCTCGCATGTGTGCGGCGTTTGCCAGCTTCTAATGTGTAGGGGGGGGGGCGGTTGGACCCCCCCCTTGCCGTTTGGCCCCTGATCGAGCTAGAGCTTCGCGGAAAAAACGAGCGTATTGCCCGTGACGAGAGGAAGCCGATGATACCCAATTTTAAGGTCCTAGGTCATTGGTTGACCTTCCAGGTCAGGTCAATGACCCAAAGTCGGGAAAATCGGGACCTGTTAGAAAGTCGTAAAGTGTGGCTGCTAAGGGGTTTTCGGGGTGCTGATCACGAATATCGTGTTAGTTTTGATCACAGACGATGTCCTGAAGCATTTAGACCAGGTCGGGACAGGTCAGGTCAGGTCAACCAGTAGGCGTCATGACGGGTATTCGTAGTACGTGTCAACCGCCTCTGACAGCTTCGTAACATGTTACGAAGTCACCAAAACTGCTTCGTAAATGTTCAAATGGTTGCTAAATTCGAATTCAGCTCCAAAAACTAGCCTAGAAACATGTAAAACTCGAAAAAGTGACCCGAGGTCACCCGAGGTCACCAAAGGTCAATGACCTGACCTGACCTTCAGGTGACCTTGAAACACACGGGAGTAACATCAAATCACATGTTTGAACGTTTGAAACCACGAAAAGCTTGCAAACACGCGGCTAGTGCGAGCCGACATACGCGAAATCGCGATTCCGGCCAAACATGGTCTCGGAAAAGAGGTCACAGGTCAAAGGTCATTTGGATCAGGGTCATGAAATTTTCAGGGTAGGTGTAAAATTGATCAATGCGAGGGTACTGAAAGTTTCGTCGCGATCGGCCGCTTTTTACGCGAGTTATTCGCGAAAAACCATGGGGGGGTCCATCCGACCCCCCCCCCCTACACATGCGAGGGTTAAGTGACCGATCTGACCTCATGTGACCGTTAGGAAAAATCCGAGATATACAAGTTGTGAGACCTCTGGAGGATACTAGGTCCTGAAGGTTTCATCTCCCTGTGAAAGCTTCTCTGGCACTGAGGGCGTTGCAAAGTTGCGGCATCTGAGGACCGTGCAGAGGTTTACTTATTACGTCATAGGTCAGTGACCTGACCTAACCGGAAAATGCAGTTAGTGTCACTAGATCCGGCTTGAATCAAAGGGCAGGTATGTTACGTTTCAGCTCTCTATCGTCGGCGTGTCTCGAGCTATCGCGAAAAAAACATGGCCTTAATACCCGCCTCTCCTCTTCGCCTGCTCGACGTCGGTCCCCTCGGCTCCCTCTGACCACCCGTAGTGTCGATAGCCGGCCGGTGCAGCGACCAGAGGCATCGCGTTTCTTAGGGACTTGGTGGTATTCCACTGTACTTCCTGGTGCCTTTCAAAAAACACAATGCCATAGTACCACTACCCCATCTAGCGGCTGACTTGTTAAATATCAGTTCAACCGGCGTCAACCAGAGGCATTTTGTACCTTGCGATTTTAGACAAAGCGATTTTGTACGATACGATCATCTCTTTTTGTATGTTGCAATTTTGTATGCTGCGCGCTTGTATGATCTGAAATTGTACGTTCTAATTTTGTACGTTAAGATCATTGTATGATTCGCCCTTGTACGCTTTACACATTGAACGTTAAACTTTTGTACGTTACGATTTTGTACGCTGCACTTTTGTATGTTTTGACTGGCCCCTAACCGACCTGTTTTGTAGGTTTTGCGCGTTGTATGTTACGATTTTGTATGTTTTGATGATTGTATGCTTAGATTTTGTATGCTTTGATAGCCACCCAGCATGAGTGGGTGCTGAGAAGGAACAGTTCCGAAAGGCTAGCAGGTCGCCGTTACCGTTACACATACAGTTTCAACAGACACCAGATTGGGCACACCTCAAACATATTGGAGCGTCTAATTGAATTCAGCACCGGAACTAAGCCCCATCGGCTTGTGACGACCACAGAGTCAGCCACCTCAGCCCAGTCCGGTATATTTAGCGGTCAAACGGAGCGGGGCGGTCACCCGGTTACGAACGGACCTGGGTGGCAGGTCAGAGCCGTCCAACCGGCCAATGCTGCACGCTCGGATCAGCCGGCATGGGTGACACAGTGACCTCTTTCGGCGTGGGAACCCACCCTGCAAGGCGGGATGGGGCTGGGAGGTACAGGTAACCTTTGGTAGTGCTTAAGTATGGAATCGATTGATGCCTGAGAAGGTCGTGATGTGTTGTGAGTTGAAGTTACTTATGCACTATAGACACATCTGGGAGACACGGTGCTCAGCATTTTTAGATGGTAGTGCCACCTAGTCCCGGCCGTCTGGTCTCTATAATGCTTATATGCCAGACATTCTAGCACTTGTATCAACTGGTCAGGCCATGTCGTTGACCAAAGAAGAGTGCCATTATCCATGCTTACTTTCGCGAGGTCGAGCAACCTTTTTATGCAGACCTCCCTCCGACGGGCAATTAAGCGTCCCATTTAAATGAGAAGTTCTGCTTCTCCTAGTCTTGTCCCCACCCACCCCAGGCTACCGCTAAGTGGGAGCCTACTGCCTACCTACACTTGGTGACTCATCGGGGATGACGCCCGAGGGACGGGCGGAACCGGGAATCGAGCCCGACAAACCCCGCACCTCCGGTCGGCGCCATTAAGTGACCATCCCACCCATTAGTTTTGAGCTGAGATAGCCGAATAAGGGTCCCTGGCTTGCACTTACCGGTTTGGATAAGTCCCCTGGGCCCTCGCGAGGTACCCCGGGCCTTCGCGGACCCGGGATGGGCGTTTTTCGCCCCCCCCCCCCCCACCCCTGGCGAATATTGCCGATAGCTCCCGAACGCATAGGGATAGGAAAGGGGACCTTAACCCTCGCATGTGTGCGGCGTTTGCCAGCTTCTAATGTGTAGGGGGGGGGGGTCGGTTGGACCCCCCCCTTGCCGTTTGGCCCCTGATCGAGCTAGAGCTTCGCGGAAAAAACGAGCGTGTTGCCCGTGACGAGAGGAAGCCGATGATACCCAATTTTAAGGTCCTAGGTCATTGGTTGACCTTCCAGGTCAGGTCAATGACCCAAAGTCGGGAAAATCGGGACCTGTTAGAAAGTCGTAAAGTGTGGCTGCTAAGGGGTTTTTCGGGGTGCTGATCACGAATATCGTGTTAGTTTTGATCACAGATGATGTCTTGAAGCATTTAGACCAGGTCGGGTCAGGTCAGGTCAGGTCAACCAGTAGGCGTCGTGACGGGTATTCGTAGTACGTGTCAACCGCCTCTGACAGCTTCGTAACATGTTACGAAGTCACCAAAACTACTTCGTAAATGTTCAAATGGTTGCTAAATTCGAATTCAGCTCCAAAAACTAGCCTAGAAACATGTAAAACTCGAAAAAGTGAACCGAGGTCACCCGAGGTCACCAAAGGTCAATGACCTGACCCGACCTTCGGGTGACCTTGACACACACGGGAGTAACATCAAATCACATGTTTGAACGTTTGAAACCACGAAAAGCTTGCAAACACGCGGCTAGTGCGAGCCGACATACGCGAAATCGCGATTCCGGCCAAACATGGTCTCGGAAAAGAGGTCACAGGTCAAAGGTCATTTGGGTCAGGGTCATGAAATTTTCAGGGTGGGTGTAAAATTGATCAATGCGAGGGTACTGAAAGTTTCGTCGCGATCGGCCGCTTTTTACGCGAGTTATTCGCGAAAAACCATGGGGGGGTCCATCCGACCCCCCCCCCTACACATGCGAGGGTTAAAGTACCATTTCCTCAATCAATTTGCCATCTTTTGCCTGGAGTAAACATGTTTGACCTAGCCCCCTTGATGACGTCACATGGTCGATTTTCTTAGAAACCTGCACGGCATCGGCAAAGTTCGGCGTCACGGACGTGAACTTCAAATAGCTGCCAAAAATAAAGCTTCAGAGCTAAAGACAAAATACGAGAACGGCTGTGCAGCGTTTGGCCCAGAGAAAAAAAAAATAGAAAATAGTTTTGCTGACCTGAGGTCAGAGGTCAAGTCAATGACCTCGAGATGGAGTTTTAGTTTTTCGCAAATAACTTCAACAAAATATGGTCCTAGAGCTAAGGCATTGGTGCCAACGCATTTGTCTTGTCAAGCCGCGTCGAATGACGTATATTTTGTTTGGAAAGTCAAGTTTTATGTTGTATGTATGTATGTATGTATTCACATCGTGCAATCGGTCCATGAACACATGGCTATTATGATTGACATGTCATAAAAACGGAACATCGGGATTCAGTTGCACAACTAACACACACACTCACGCACACACACTCACATCACATTTGTACATCGCGCTACTCGTTTTGTTGTTTTGCCAGAAGATGTTTGCGGAGTTTTAGCCTGAACTCTCGTGTTCCCATGTTGTGGAAACTCGGCGGCAATTCATTGTAGCCCGTGACGGCAGAAAACAGAAATCGTCGGCGTCCCGATTCCGTCCGTATTACAGGTCTCTCCAGCATGTCAGCCTGTCTGGTCACACGGCGGTGAATGCTACCCCGGGTCACGAGGCTACTGTACAGGGTTTCAGGCTGGCAAGCTGACAAAATCTGTTTTAACATGGTCAGAGAGTGGTAGAGGTGCAGATTTTTTGCTGACAGCCACTTCAGCGTTCTCAACACGTCACTGATGTGGTCGTATTTGCGGCGGCCTGAAATAACGCGTGCGCCGAAGTTGAGCAGTTTCTGCAGTCTCGCCATTTGTGTGGTGCCGCACACACCATATACACTAATACAGTAGCGCACCGATGAGACGACGAGTGCCTGTATGTACAATGGTAGCGAGCGTATCCGGTGGAAGCGCGTGCCTACTGTGGCTAAGTCCGCTTAGTAAGCCGGTGCATCGTCTCACAACGTCGTCCACATGTGCCGAAAAAGTCATATTTCTATCGAAAACTACGCCAAGGTTTTTGACAGTGACGGAACCGGTAATCGTAGCCCCCATAAACTGAACCCGTGTCGGAGGCATCGAGCGGAGATTTTGACCTGTTCCGATGACGAGCAGCTGTGTTTTGTTAGCGTTAACCTTCAGTCCATTTTTACGAAACCATAATGACAACACTTCCAGGTTCCTCTCTAGTCTAGGGACCAGTTCACCGTCACTGGGCCTACCAAACACTGCCATTTGCACGTCGTCAGCATACTGCACGAGACAGCGGTCGTGGGCAATATCTGCATCGAGGTACAGCGGCATGTCCGCTGCGTAGACAGCGTACAGCAAAGGACCCAGCGCAGATCCTTGATACGTGCCTATCGGGTTCAGTAGAGGCCTCGAGAGCGTACAACCCCCATCCGGTGTGCTTATGAGGACCTGTTGATAGTGTCCCGACAGATAGCTCTCGAACCAGCGCACATCGACATTATACTGCATGAGTTTAGTGAGCAGCCGGTCATGTGGAATCACGTCAAAACATTTAGACATGTCTAGCAAACACAATAGCGCCACCTGTCGGTTGTCCATAGCCTCGAATATACGGTCGGTCATGGTCAGCAGCGCTGTGTCGGTAGAGTGACCGCTTCTGAAACCGTGCTGGCAGGGTGGGAGTAGGTGGTGAGTCGAGAAGTATTCTGTTGTAGAAGTATTCGAGAAGAAGTATGTTGACCTCATGTGACCTCATGTGACCTCAAGTGACCTTTAGTTGACCTTGACACATGAAAGGTCCTAAATGATGGATCCTCAGCCACCGATCACGAATCTGGCATCCATTTGGCTCTAAGCGTTCATTTAGAACCTCAGGATAGCTCAAAAAATGTATTAATTATATTGACTGACTTGAGTCATTGAAATAGCCTTTAGCAAGGATAATCTCTCGTGACCTTGACCTTGGAGCAGCCTTAACCCTCGCCCGCACATGGGGGGGGGGGGGTTGCCACCCCCCCCCCCCAGGTAGTCTTTCTGCTCTGCACTCAACATTTTTAGCGCTAGAACGCTGATTTTTCGTATAGCTGCTCGTCTATCCTTTCTTGATATCCACTGAAAGTTTCAAGTTTCTGTGATTTTTGGTTTCGGAGATATGACCTTGTTTTTCAGGTCATGTCATGACCCAAATGGCCAATTCTCAACATCTTGCGTTTGCCATGGGTCTTGCGAGCTTTTGACACCCTGATTTCGGCCTTTTTTGCCAGTATTACCTCCCACCTATCATGGAACATGTTGTTCGACGATGTACAGGGGTCAAGGTCAGGGTCAAGGTCAACCTAGGTCATCTAAGATAATTGCGTTTTAGGCAAGCTGAATTTACTTTTTTTGAATTTTTTTGACTGCATTTTTGGTAAAAGCTTCTCAGAGCATGATTTCATGTAATATGGACCCAAAAACAATCGGTGCACACATCAGTATACACACAGACACACACAGACATACAAACACATATAATTGACCTTGACCTAACTTGACCTGAAATGACCTCAGCCGCAAAATTCTGGTCGGGTAGTGTGACAAAGAGGTTCTAGCTGGCCTGGCACCAGAAAACAGCATCGTCATCGGTATTTGATAAGCAGCGCACTTGATATCCAACGGTGACCCAAAACAGCAACATTTTTTAGTTTGACCTGACCTGGAAGGTCAATGACTGACCTGAGAAGGTAAAACTGGGTATCATTGGATTCGTCTCTTCCCAAAGAATCTTTTTGGTCTTTACCGCTAAGCTCTATCTCCAACAGGAACGAAATGGCGCGGGGGGGGGGGTGGCAACCACCCCCCCCCCCATGTGCGTTCTAGGATGGGAAAATGGCATGTGCGGGCGAGGGTTAAGATGAACCACAAATAGGGTCTGATAAGCCTCAAAACATTTCAAAACATCTTGGAACTTGGTATACCTACAAGAATCAAGATATAAAAAGTGCAAAGTTTAAGGTCAATTTTTTGCATGACCTTGTCCTTGACCTTGAATGTTAAGCACATCATCGGATTTATTTGGTTCTCTTGTTTCGTTTTACACCCATATTAGCCGGTCCTGCCTGCCGTCCTCCTGCCTGCCGTCCTCCTGCCTGCCGTCCTCCTGCCAGCCGTCCTCCTGCCTGCCGTCCGGCCGTCCTCCTGTCTGCCGTCCGGCCGTTCTCTAGAACACTTACCTACTTTGAGAAGTTAGACTGGGGTGGGCGAAGAGCGCCTCCCCGGGCTGCGGTGGCTGGGATTACCCCTCCCCCGGGCCCGGCCGGGTTAAGGTCTTTTGCTCCTCGATATTTTGCAACCTCATTATTGTACATGTTCGAAATTTTCTGATGCTAAACCTCGAAAGCTGCTGCTGCTGCAGGCAACCTATCCCACCGCGGTGACGGTCCACAATGGCCCACATCTGAACCTCAGCGCCATCTACCCTATGCTCCCTGACAGCCCGCCTCATATCAGCGACGCCTCGCATCAGATGTCGCCACGGCTGTTAGTAAATCGATGAATTGCTATTAGCATGAAATAATTTGTGTAGCAAGATGGCCATTTGAGCATCACCTGTAAAGGCCTGGCTACACTATGCGTTTACTGCGTGCGTTTTTTGCGAGTTTGCGTGATTTGCGGAATATCCTTCTAGAAGGAAACGACATTACGTTTTTGTTAAATGTTTTTCATATACCTAAACTTTTAATTAACATAAACGTTTTATTAACTTTTATATAAATATTAAAGAAGGTTAATTAATAATATATATAAACACATGGTTTCCCGTGTGTAAATGGTTTTAACGCACGACGTGGATGGATTGGAGCACGAGTGTGTTAATGCACGAGTGAAACGAGTGCATTAACGCACAAGTGCTCCATTCCATCCACGAGTGCGTTAAAACCATTTATGCACGGAAACCATGTGTTAAACTAATTAATACATGCTTAACGGTGCGAATTTAAATGAAAATTAAACCTAGTCCATGCCACTAAAAAGGGCCCTTTATGGGAAATCTTAGAATAAAGTCAATGACCCTTCCGAAAAAAACTTCAGTCGAGTCATCACTGCACGCGCGTGCACCAATTTAAATTGGTGCACGGCTACCTTCGAATTAACGCACGGTTAATCTCCAGTGAACGCACCGTAAAGTATGTATTAATGACCTTTTTCTAGAGCGATATTTTGCAAAACACGCAAACTCGCAAAAAACGCACGCAGAAAACGCATAGTGTAGCTAGGCCTTAAGTCAAGCTCAAATATTCGTGTTATGTAGAATTTCCTTTTGACCCTCGGGTCAAGCCATGGCTTTCATTTTGAGGTTAGCAGAACAATAAGGAAGGCCAGAGCATGTTTCAGGTCAGCTACTACGATATAGGAGGAGATGAGCACGATTAACATACCTAACACCTCCTAAAACATCATAGTTGCTTTAACCCGCGCACCGACGGGGGGGGGCGGATATCCGCCCCCCCTGAGGTTTTTCGCGAATAGCGGGAAAACCGCGGCGCGTAGCGCCGCGAAATTTGGTATGACTATTCCCTTATCAATTTTACACATGGTGTGCAAGTTTGAACCTCCTACCTTTCAAGGTCAGGTCACCAGGTCACTTTGAATGACCCAACCTCAAGTCACTTTTTTGCAACTTTGTCACCGTGCCAGAGCTACAGTAGATGTCGGAGGCCTTTGAAAGTCGCAGGATGTTATTAGGTCATTAGTAGCTACAATTTGTATATTTCGGAATTTTGATATCGGTGACCTAAGGTCAGGTCAATTTCGCGACCTCCCCATTATAAGTCAATGGGGGAAAAATCAACTCCCTGTTTTTACCACTAAAACGGGTCGGAATGGCCCCATATACCATACATTACTTCATATACGATCAACCTTCACTACATTGAGGTCTGTTTTGCTGTTGGGCAGCTGTGAGGTCATGTGACGTCATCAAAGGTCACCAACGGTTTTTGGCCAATAACTCCGTACAGGAACAAGATACAGACGCGTGGATGGTCTCATTGTGTTCAGCTTGTCAAGACGCATCGAATGATATACATGATGACCTCGAGGTCACGTGACCTGAGGTCAACCTTTGACCTTGACCTTTCGAGGTCAACATATATATCATTCGATGCGGATTGACGAGAGGATCACGATGATGCCCTTAGTTTGTTCCTATCTTGACTAATTCGAAAGTTATTCGAGAAAAACTCTCTCCATATTTAGCGCCGCCATTTTGACTTTTTCGACCCCTGTGACGTCATCTTTGACCTGACCTGAAAATGACCTCAGTAAAAATTGTAGATCTTGACCGTGCGTATCCGATGCCGTTTACCGCTTGTCGCTATCTTGCTTCGTTCTCGAGATCTCAGGGGGGGGCGGTCATCCGCCCCCCCCCCCCCCGTCGGTACTAAGTTGGCGCAGACCCCCGTCGGTGCGCGGGTTAAAATATATGGGTACCTACCCGTCAAAATTCGTGGAGATTTGGGCCGATATTTGTCCCACAACTGATTTCCTAGAAATCATTACCTTTTCATAAACCATGCACCCTAGGCTGTTCACAATTGGAATTATTCAAAAATGCCATTGCGCATGCGCGTAAAATGGTCCGTGACCCAGAAAAAAAATAAAATTTTCTTCTGGGTCACGGATTATCAAACCAGATACGTTCACTCATCTCATGCGCGATATAACCCCCTTATCGGCAATGACCTTCTCCACACGTATGCGGAAAGACTTGCATGTCTTGATGATGTACCTAGATGGGCAGAATTTCTCTTCTGGGTCACGATTTTTTCCTGGGTCACGCTACAATTCGTGACCCAGAAGAAAAAAATGCGTGACCCAGGGGAATGGTTTTTACAGTATTCCGAATATGGCAAGTTTGTTATCGAATACTAATCTCCAAGTACATCTTATCTGGAGTACCTGAGCACGCAGCAACACGACACTATGATTCTTTTCGACACTTACCAGCCACAAGCCACAAGGGCGTGTGACCCAGAATAAAGAAATCTTATGGCACGCAGGAGATTATTTCCCCTGGGCTCGCCCAGCCCAACTGACAGTTTTCAGTTTCCGCCCCCGCTCTCTGCGCCTTCGCGGGATAGGACCATATGCAAGTCTGCAGACCCTGCTTACCCGGTCCGTAATGCTTTGAATGAGGAGCTAAGTACCGTGACCCAGAAAAAAACGTGACCCAGAAAAAAGTTTGCCAAAAACCGTGGGACAGACGTTTTTGCGTTGTGCAGTCTTGCTAAATTGTATAACCAAAAAATAAGAACCATGAAGAGAAATTCCAATGTTTTTGCTATTCACAACGCTCCCTCGCGCTCAATTATCTCTAAAAATAACTACACAGCAGCTCTGTATATTTTTTTTCGCAGGTTGTGGGACAAGCTAAAATACATAGGCATACAAAAACACGGTTTTGGAAAGATGTCCAATTTTTTTTGCCACTTTGCTGTTGCCTTAATTCACTGATTTTTTCTTCAATCAAATGTCCAAATCTCGCGTACGAACCCGTGTTACGCTGAAATAAGCTCATTTATTGACGTGAGGCATTATTGAAATCGTGGGACAGCATATCTCCACGAATTTTGACGGATACCCATATTTATGGTATGCAGCTGAACACGCTGCATCTGAAATATATTCGCAGGGCTTTATCGCTATCAGCTGGTTACATCGATTCGATATCGAACAACAAACTTAAATGAAGGCATCGGATCGGGATATAAAAACCTGGTCATGGACATGGGACACACACAGAGAAAAAATCACCCAAAAAAATAGGGTACTACAGAGTACCGATTCTGCACTACTATTTCGGGTATGTTTACCTTAAAAATGCAGGTAATCCCATCCCAGTCGTGTCTTGCTACCACCATAATCAAGGTACCCGAATTCCATTACATCTTTTTCCTACTCTTGATTTTCCGTTCATTCGAAGACGCTTTTCAGGGTACACCGCTATTTGAGGTAACGCTACGCAATTATTACGGGTAGTAATACACTACTTTCGGGTTTTTGTACCATGCCCCAGGTTCATTTACCTCGTATTTTGGGGTAGTGTAACCTATTATGAGCGCATAAATATGGGTCGGATAACCCAATGTGGTGTAAATGTACGCCAATCGCTCTGCAGAGTGCCAAATCTGCACACACAGAAATATTGAGCGGAAAAACGGTGTAATTGAAAGTACCAAAAGGAACATTTTTTTGGTGTAAAAGTACTCTGTTTTCTTGGTAAAAGAACACTTATATGTGTGTTTTGCTAGCTT
The DNA here is from genome assembly GCF_019059575.1 of Amphibalanus amphitrite. Lineage (NCBI taxonomy): Eukaryota > Metazoa > Arthropoda > Thecostraca > Balanomorpha > Balanidae > Amphibalanus > Amphibalanus amphitrite. Next base: position 74,309 of record NW_024881596.1, read on the forward strand.
TGGAGTGTTTCACTATTGTGTAGGAGAACCGCTTTCAGTGTAACTTTACCGCGAATCTCGCGTTACATTTACGCACAAATATGTGTTTTTGGTAAAAAGTACCAAAAGGAACACTCGTGTGGTAATCGTACACAAATTCATGGCGGTAAATGTACAGAAATATAACGGTTATTGTAACGATTTTTTCTGGTAAAGCTAATGTTGGGCCCGCAAAATTTGTAACGGCGACACGCGGCGGGACGTTGCCGCCAGCCGCAAGCCTAGCTAAATGGAACGAAACATTGTGATGCTCAATGCCTACCCCATGCTGCAAACACGTATATTTGTTTGTTTGTCGTTTATTTATAAGAATCAACGTCACATCTGACGAAAATAAAAGTTAGATTAGCGCAAAAGCACAACCTTATCATATACATAAGCTGATATTTCACAATGCATGGGGCGCCGCTACAGGCCGCAGCCACCGCCCGTCTCCCGTCAACTGCCCGTAATTAATAAATAAAAATATATTATCTGTACGCACTCTTTCACTGTGCCAAAATTATCGTTCATTTAATGAGCCATCGGCTCTCTATTGCCTACCTGGCAAAATATTAGTATACGAGGGGCGTTCAAAAAGTTCTCGGCCCGACCATGAAGGAGCAGAGATACGATGTCGACTTATTAGACCAAAAATGTTCATTTAGTCAAATAACCAGCGTTAAGACAAAAATATTTCGCGCAGCGCTTCGCGAGAGGCCCCTGGGTCTCCATAGCCAAATGGGTTTTGGACGCATCTGGCACGTCCAAAACGGCTGCTTTTGTCTCCTTGCTGTCAGCGAAGTTGCCACTGCTAAGCAATTTCCTTATGTTGGGGAAGAGGTGGCAACCTGAGGGTGCAAGGTACGGAGAAACAAGTGGCTGTGACAACAACTCGAAGCCACAGCTCACTGCTTCGCTGATCGTCACCCTGCTCATGTGTGCTGGTGCGTGGCCCTGGATCAGGCGCACACTTTTAGTCAGCTTCCCTAGTCTCTCCTTGATATCTGCTGCTCGCTACTGTTATCGAAGGGAGGTGTAGCATTCATCATTAATTGTGCGCCCCTGTTTTAGAAAGTTGACGAGCAGAGCCCCGCCATCATCCAAAAATGCAACCACTGTCACCTTGCCGTCTGACTTAAACACGTCGCACACATTTGGTGGCCTTTACTCAGTGTGCTTCCACTTGTGCAACTCGGTCACGCCCTGAGGGTCAATGTGTGACACCCACAATCCCTCCACGGTAACAAGTAGTTCAATGAACTCTTTTGGATCTTCGATATAGGGGCCAAAATTTTCGCGTTACGCCTCCTTTCGAGTTTGCCTTCTCTCTGGAGTCAGCAAACGGGGGATGCATCTTGCAGAGATCTTAAACATATTAATACGCTGTCGAAGAATGGCTTTGAGGAACCTGATAGACAACTCCGCTTCTGCTGCGTTGTTTCAGACCACAACATTTGTCATTTTTCACAAGGAAGTGCTTATTTTTCATATTTTCTTGAGTCAATGCTGTTGATGGCTGGCCACTGCGGGGGTGACCATTAATGATCTGTTGACCAAAATTGAACAGAGATGCCCACTTTTTGACGCTACTGTAAGAAAGACAAACCTCAACATGTGTTGGCACTAGCTTTTCGTGAATAACGTTTGGTGCATTTTTCTGCAATACATGAACCAAATCACTGTTCTCTTCTGGGCGTCGCCCATTCTGACCGGGAATAGCAAACTATGCTACGATTAATTAGCAGCCTAAACCAATCACGGGGCAGATTGGTTAATGGCTACGTAAGTGGACATCCCAATAACACATCATTGAACACACCGCGTTGCAGGCCGAAATTCCAACTCCTTCATGGTTGGGCCGAGAACTTTTTGAACGCCCCTCGTAACTATAGGTACCTAATCAACCCTAGAAAAGCATGAAAGTGCATCCATTATTTTCATAACACGACAGCAGCTCAGTTGAAAAAATTACAAGCCCACCTTAGCACTCCGACAAAGCTGGATAATTTCCAGCAGCTCCTCTAATGTCGCTCCGCTCCAGATTTCAGACTCGGTCTTGATTGCAGTTATCAGACGATGATCACAATGCAGTATTTCACTTATTATTTGCACTTATTCACTCATTACTCAGCTTATTATCCAACTAGATAAGAACCACAGAACTGTTTTATCTCACTGATCGCACAAGAATGGGCAAACCCACTCTGCGCACTGCAGCCACAACACTCCCCCGCCGGCCCCCGCGGTCCCCGGCGCACAACTGACAGATTGCGAAAATGGCGCCGCCGCCGTCAGCGTGAGCTCAAAATTTCGCTAAATTTACGCGGATCGACGTAAACGAACGGTGCTCTGGATGTGTACCGCAATTACCAGTGCGACACAACACTCATTCGCGTATGAATACACTTGCTTTGCATAGAAACATATCAGTTAGGTATTTGAACATCTGTTATGCTGTTGGGGCATTCCATGTCAACCGGGACAGCCAAAATCGGCCACCTCTGCGATTTTGTTCAAACTTGGTATACTTGTTGGCTATTGAGTGAAACCTCTGAGGGTCAAAGGATTTTGTCATATGCCCTCGGGCTACAGAGATACAAGCCGCTAAACTTCTGCTTTTTTAGCAGAATTGGACGTGTATTGCAATCTTGAAAGATCTATAGCTTCAACATTTTTGAAGCTATTAATTTCAAACAAACTGAAACGTGTACATAAGGAGTTATGCTAGTTGAATTTGGCAATTTTAACATTTTCTGGTGATTTTGAATTTATCTTATTTTGAATTAATTTCTTAAAATCTAATTTGTGAAAAATGGGTATCCTTCGATTTCGCTCAAATTTAGATATTGTCTTCCACTACACGTAAGGCATACGTGCTGAGAAAATTAGAGTGGGCCAACAATAACTTTGGATGATATAGCAACAAGTAGTGCAACGTAGCACGGGCGATGGAAGGGGCCGATTTCGCTAACTCAACATGTTTATCGCAAATAACTCGCGCCATAATTATCATATTAACGCCAAACTTTCAGCATCTGTCCAGAATTGAATTGCAAATCCTCCCGTGCAAGCAAAAGGTAAATCGGTCCACAACTTTTCTAGTAATAACGGTGTAAAGTCAAACATCTTGCCGGAGCGGCGCGGCGGCCGGCGCCGGCCGTTGCCGCCTGAATGGTAGACTGTGCCGGTGCGGGACGGTTCCATCTTTGCACTGCGCTTCTTACCGCTGATTATGATCGATTCGTGTCAAATTTTGTGTGAAGGCTTAAAAATGTACAGGCAATCTAATGTTCAAATAAATACGAAAATCAACTGGTAAAAAATAGAATTATTAGGGTGCAAACACAATCTGTGACCGAAACGTTTCCCGCGTCGGCCGATCCCCGTCTTTGCCGGCGACATCTTCTTAGTTCTTACTCTTAGCAGGCCACTAACTGCCAAATTTATAGTTAGATTAACTAGAGATTCTCATAACACTACAAATGTCGTATAAAGGAAGAAATAGGAAAATCGGCCGGTAACTCTTAGAGCTATGGGCGTATAAACGCAAAATAGTCACTATAGCAAATTTCATCACGATTAACCTCATTTGATCTTGAAGATATTGATTATTGATCTAGGGCCATGAAATTGGCACACGATAAAGTTCCCCACCGCCCCACCTACAATTCAAATTCCGTTTTATTAGTACCTTTTTTGGCTAAACCGGGCCTTTCTCCCCTAGCGCTGGGAGAGTCAGGCGTATTTCCTTTTGGCAACCAAAGAGAGGCGCTGCCCGGAGAATGCCCAATTGCATTCTCCGGGCATTTGGGTAGCATTTGGCCAGTCGGCAACTGCCGTGAGGGCTGTACATATTTACGCGTGTTAGATTAGGTCAGGTCACGTCAGGTCAGACTAGGTTTGCTTTGGTTTTGGGTAGAAAGAAGCATCTCCGGGTAGCGCCTCTCCTTGGTTGCTAAAACGAAACACGCGAGTGCCAGACATTACGAAGCCCAAAAGACAGTTACGTAGACGTCGGCCCATTCTGGATTTTTTATATGATGTAGCTAATGTATGGGAGAATAAAATATGTAAAAATCAGCAAAATCGAAGGGTACCCATTTTTCAGGAAATCAAAATTTATTTTTTGAATTTTAATTTAGTTCATTAATTAGCTTATTACGTCAATATTGTCATCCTCAAATTAAAGCCTGATGTATTCCCTCCATTTCACACTTTGTCTCATGGTGATATGTCTAAAACTTCAATGGTTATGACGCTTTAAAGATGATAATGTGCCTTGCCTAAGTCAATGTTTGATGACGTGTATCTCTGAAACGTGACGTCATATCTTTACAAAAACATGTCTCCTTTCTTTTCACATATAGATGAGTAGTTTCACAAAGTTTCGCAAAAATCGGAGGAGGTAAGGTTCAAAATGGTCATTTTTTGTCTCACTTGACGTGGAATGCCCCTGATTACATTATCCTGTTTTGCGTAAAGATGCTTGTGTGGTGTAATAAAACTGCCGATGTTTGTAAGTTAACCAATAAACGTCGTATAAAAACAAACTTATTCTTGATGCCTTTACTCATTATGGCGTTGTGCAACGGATACCTTGCTTATTTATCACGAAAATACTTAAACTAAAGATATTTTACTAAGTGAAGCAAAACTTTGAAGCTATCTGAACTATTTACGAGTATATTGAACTTGACATCGCTCAATATTTCTGTGTGTGTGTACCATTTTTGCGGGTGCCACGGTTCTGAGGGTTTCGTAACCAGGTGCTCGTATCCAGTGTCATCAGGCACTTGTACACCACGCGTCGGTTCTGCTACATTCCGCTACGCAGTTCACCGGAACAATCTGCTAAAATACGCACACCGCAGTATATCCCGCGCCCCGCTGGGCTATTCAGCCATACGCGCCCTGCTGGGGGGGGGGGGGGGCAGATTCTGCCCCACCTGTCTAACTTCCGAACCGATGGTCGTAGAAAGACGGGGAAAACGCCGGCCGGCGGACGCCGCCGGCCGGCGTTTGCCGGGACGGCCGGCGATTCCAGCGATCGTGTTGGGTCGAGCGCTTAGTTGGTAGGAAGCTGGTAGGCATTTTTGTAAATTGAAAAGTATGATGTTTTAAAATAATTTTCCCTTACAGAATCGCTTAAATGAATTATTCGTTGAGAATAAAGGCGTCTTGCACGACAAAATATTTGTATTTCGTGTCGCTTAGTTGCGCCATCTGTTATATACCAACGTTGGTATATTCGTTATCCTAGCAGAGGTGGGGATGGAATCGAAATTTTTTCGTTTTTTCTTGCGTCGCAAGCAATTTTAAAAAAATCGTACCTGACTTTCCAAACACATGCATGTGTTGTCACATGTGACATGGTCATTTGGCTTTATTTCAGCCACACTCGTTTGCACTCACCTGGTGTCTGGTACTGTTCCTTGACGGCGTTTCTTGACATCCCAGTGCTGTTTCTTGTTGACTTGACGGCTTGGTGCCCTTGCAAAACACGATCCACCACCACACTCGACCGGGAAAGAAAGTCGCGCAGCTCACTTGCACAATAAAACGCGTGAAACGCCATTAGCACTCGCCGTGCGGCTCCCAGCCTCACACACACACCCATCACGCCGGCCACGGCGGCACAAACCAGGGGGATGTCGTCCCGGTTTTCCCCATGTATTATTCGCCAATCAGCTTAACACTACCAGTGACGTCACTGGTGGATCGCCAATCGGGGCCGGCCGGCCGGCCGGCCGGGCCCGTATAAGGCCAAACGCAGACGTTTTCAGAAAAGCGTAAGCCGTATAGATACAGTCGCGGGTGGAGTTTTGTTGTGATTCGGCTCTCCAAGAGTGCGTCAGCGGACCAGGACCCGGATAAAGGTCATAGTGAACCGGCATCTGATAAAATCCGCTCACGGCTTAGCAGCCGACTTCGACCCTTCGCCCTCGTAAAGCACAAAAGCTTGCCGGTCATCAATCCACCTGCATCTCCTCATCTACTTATGCCTATATCGACCAGTTACTGCAGCCGTTTTGGAGCGGTTCACGGCCGATAACACGCCGGGCGTGCGCTAGCCGCCGGTGCTAAGCGCTAACCATTGAGTGCGCATGGCCGATGGCGCTGGCCCCCGGCACCGACACCGGCGCGGCGCCGCTGACCCATGGGGGGGGGGGGGGGCTGCTAATTAGTTGAGCCGGAATTGGGATAGGAGCCGGTATGGGGTTGGGATAGAAACTCGGCGAGACTAAGGGATTGAGTTGTGCCTTCGGTAGGCCCCCAAAAATCACCGGTGTAGTCAGGGGCCCGGGAACGATTTTCAAGTTGGGGGGCGAGCCTAAAATACCTGACATGATGCATATGAAACATTGGCGTAGCTAGGGGTCTAAGGGGACACTAAACCATTGGGATAAAGGGGACCCTCGGGTCCGAGGGGCCCTGCGGCGCCATTTGACCGCTGTGGGTTAACGATGGCCATATTTCTACTCAGAAGGGCCCATGGGGCTCGTCAGAGCACCTCATGGGCCATAAATAGCCACACTAAGATCTCCATAAGGGTCCGACGCCGGCGTCTGAGGGCCTCTTGCGGCTTTTAAGGACACCTCGGTGATCGATCTCCAAAGGCCCGTTACTGGCCTCTGAGAGGTCTTACCGGCCTATGAGGTGCCAGTTCTAGGGGCATTTCCCGCCGGTGATGGTCCCACACTTAATTTTCTGAGGGCCCCATAACGGCAACTGTGGGGCCCTCGTCGGCGCCTATGAGGGCCGGTCTCTAAGGACCCCACAGGACTTCTGCCGGCGTAAGGTCCCCTTGCCGGTCACTGAGACTCCCTGCCGGCTTGTAGAGAGTTCGCGTCAGCAGCACTAAAGGCCCCACACCCGTCTGTAACGGCCCCACACCAGCGTCTATGAGGATCCACAGCAACGCCTGTAAGGACCCTCATCGGCGCCTCTGAGAGAATCACACTAGCACCTCTGAGCGTCCACACCGGCACCTGCATGGCGGCCCCACACCAGTGCCTCTAAAGGCCCCTTACCGGCGGCTCTGAGGGCCCTACGCCGGTGATTCTGAGGGTGCTACCGATAACCGAAGGCACCACACAAGCCCTTAGTGTCGCTGAGCTTTAATCCCATACCGGCCCTCCGAGGGCGCCACGTCAGTGCACTCATTGCCCCACACCCCTCCATCACATCCGGAGCGGGTAAACTGTGTTATACCTATAATAGCAACGATTTTACCACCTTGTACGTTATGTATTTCTCAAAGTTGACTCAAGCTGGTGCAGTATAAAATCTGGCCTGCCAAACTTATGGCCACGATCAGGCCCAAATCAAAGCGGGATGACAATAGTCAATAGCAGATGTTGTCAAATCAATGCCTACTGTATCAGCAGAAACCATTCAGATGGCATGGAAAATGCCATGTGTTGATGCGTAGATGTATAAAGGAAACAAGAAGGAAAAAAGTCCGGAAAAGGGAGGAAAGATCTTTTCTCGCTGCCTCAATGTTGAGGGGGCGCCGCCCCCTCGGCTCTCAAGTTGGGGGGGCAAGCGCCCCCGCTGCCCCCCCCCCCTGTTCCCGGGTCTATGGGTGTAGTGCCCTCAGGGCCGCCGGTTATGAAGCCTTTGAAGGCACTGGTGTGGGCCCTCACAGGTAGGTACCGGTGTGAGGCCCTCGGAGGCATTGGTGCGGGGCCCCAGAGGTACCGCTGTGGGCCCTCTGAGGTGCTAGTGTGTGGCCCTCAGAGGCGCTGGTGAGGGTCCTTACAGTTGCCATTGTGGGCCCTCAACTGCAGTGTGGGGTCATCACAGCCGGGTGCGGGTCGCGGGACCCTTAGAGCTGCTGGCTCGAACCCTTTATAAGCCGACAGGGGCTCTCAGAGTCCGACAAGGGGCCCTGAAGAGGTCTGCGGTGTCTTCAAGAGCCCTGTGGAGTCCTCAGAGACCAGCAAGGTACTCTCAGACGCCGGTGGTGGCCCTCAGAGTCGTCGGCGTGGGGCCCTCAAAAGTCACCGGTGAGTGGCCGTCCGATGCGAAGGTCCCGTCTTAGGCTGTCAGAGGCTCCGGCGTTGAGCCCTCAGAGCCGCCGATATATGGCCTTAAGAAGCACTGGTTTGGGCCTTTGGAACATTCAGGGGTGCCGGTTGAACTCAGAGCTGTGGCAGTGTGAGGCCCTCAGCTGGGCACCGGTATGGGGCTTTCACAGCCACCGGTGAGGGCCCTCGCAGGCGCCGTTGTGGGGGCCTACAACCATTGGTTTAGGGGGTCATCACAGGCGTGTGTGGAACCCTTAGAGCTGCTGGTCCCTGATACGCCGGTTAAGGGCCCTCAGAGGCCGGCAAGTATCCCTCAGAGGTCGCCAATGGGCCTGAGAGGCCGGCAAGGGGCCCTCAAATGCCGACAAGGAACAATAAAAAGCCGGTGTGTGGCTCTTATGGAGAGAAGTGTGGCTATTCGGAGCACAAAAGGTGTTCTTTCGAGCCCTGTGGGGCCCTTCTGAGTCGAAAATGCCAGCGTGGACCCTCAGCCGCCAATTGGCGTCGCAGGGCCCCTCGGGCCCGAGAGGCCCCCTGATCCGATGGGGGCACGTGCCCCCTGTCCCCCCACCTCCGGGTACAGATAGAGAATGCAATCGGCGGTGCGGGACACAACAATTGCAATCGTTCCTTCTCCCGTCGCGAGGTCACCCATCCGACCCATATCCCAAGATTGTCAACCCTGGGGCTCGGGTCGGCAATGTATCGGCAAGGAAATCAGCTTTAGGTGGGTAAAAAAGTTATTAAGTCATTAGTTGTCGTTACGTTCAGTAATAACAACGATTAAGTGTCAAATGTACCCGACGTACGGCCTGGAGCCGGGCGCCGCGCGGTCTCCACCAGTGACGTCACGCTAATGCTTAGCGACCGGTCCATTGGAAACCGCGGGATGATTCTACCTCTCTTATACGGCCTTGGCACAAACTGAAAGCCTGCGCGCCAAAACAGTCAAACGTGGAACGATGATTGGTGGAGAGCAACACCCTTCTGCGCATGCGCGACTTAGGTCACGCCCCCTGAGTTTCTGACAGCATCATGTAAAATTACTAACAAAAAGGTAACTCTACCTAAAAATAAGTAGTCAGAAAACCGCATTTAAGTACTTATACACCCTTATGAGTTGATGCATGTTACAGGTACCTGCTTTTCAGTGTCAAGTAGTAAAAAAACATGCTGGTAGAGTAACTCTACACGACCGATTCTGATTTGTCAGTTAGAGATACCTCTCTTCGGGGTAATGTTACCCGGAATATGCAGCGTACTGTGAACCTTCCAGTTACATTTACTTACTGTATATGTAAAATGAACCAGAGGTGTGCAGAAACCCCAAATAAATGGTGTATAACTACTTCTATTCAGGTTTTCATACATGAGAAATCGGGGTACCAGTACTCCTCATATGTAGAAAAAAACCATAGAGGGGTGAATATTTCTCTGTGTGCATGGTCACAGGCAGAGCACGAACACATAACATTGAGTTCGATATCTGGAAAATCATGGATAATCCGGGATCACCAACAATTATTTGGTATTGCAGGGACCATCGATGCAATGTCACATTTCTAGATTTGCTCTCGCTGTTAAGAATCCGTCCGTTCTTTGCGCCGGTATAAACAGAACAGAAATATAATTGACCTCAGTGCTGTATTGGGGTGCAACAGCTTCGTCACCAACAGGTTGAGAGGTAGTCACCGTATCATTTAACGACCAGGCACAGTAATGATAAGGCACAAATCAAGTACAGCTCATTGCTTTTTCTCGTACATCCAAGGAGGGGCTTACGGACAGCCCCTCTAAATTCGCCGTGAAACGTGCACAGTAACGACAGGCACGATTACATTATACTTGTATCAGGTAAAGGGTGCATTAATGATACATCGTGAACGGTATCAAAGACACACGTCTGATCTGTATCATATAATGCCCCGTCAGGATTTGGGTGCCAAAGAGGGTTAGGCGTTAATTTTGTCCGAGTGAGGCTCAGGAAAGGACCGCCAAGTCCGTTTCCTACACTCGGCGGCCACAAGCGCTACAGCCAGGAGAGCCGTGCAGTGCCACTCCAGAGGCTAGCGCGCATTGAGACCGACCCGGTCCAGACGAATACTGAGACACGAGTGGCCCGCTCCTCCCGGACAGACCGGAGGTCACTGCGGGTCACGTGACATGTGAGCGACCGCCAATCACCGCGCGCCCGAGCACCGCGCCCGCAAACATACTGTGCCGCACGGCCCGCCGGCGCGCCGGCGCTACCGCGGCCGGGCGGCGACACGCACGCGGCGAACCGTTACGACCGCTTGTTACAAAATAGATTAATTGCGCGAAAACATATGCAAACTCAACATACTCCCCACCAAAATGTGCGTCTCGGATGCACATTTTAAAATACATGGGCACATCACTGACAAACTACTTAAAAACACTTCTCGCGCACCGGATCACGTCTGTGGCGCGCACGCATCACTTGCGAAAGTGTCCATTAAGTGCGTTTGCGTTCATCGTCCGCCAGACGCACCGGATCACACGCTCCTTGAGCTCACGCACCGCTACGACGGTAGTGGGGCGTCACTGGCACTGCTCAGCGGCTGCACCCGTGGGCAGTCAGATAGGGCGCATCAGCGTCCGCCACGATCTCTTGGACGCATGTACGTCGGCGACAGCTCCAGGGGGCAACACCCCTAGCTCGGCTGGCTCAGGACGGCGTTCCCCGTCGTGAGCGATGGAGTCGCCGACGAAGTCACCGGCAGTCGCGCCTCCTGCCACGAACCACGTCAGGTCAGCAGCACACGACACGTCCATGCTGTGGGAAAGAGACATGCGTGAAACATAGCTTTGAACAGTGCAGGAAGACCAATGGTTCGCGTGGAAGCCAACAGACTTGCCACGTCACGAGCGGACACGCTCAATGAGAACCCTAAGAACGAAAGGCTCGCGTGGAAGCCGACAAATTCTCCACGTCATGGGCGATCACGCTCATCAGAACCTTGCATCCGGCGAAGTTCAAAGGCGTTGGCAAATGATAACAACAAAAGTTAAATTCAATTCCTTAAAAAAAAAACTAAATCAACTGTCCAGACTCTGAGTGCACACTGCACAGCTTGGAGGAGGAGTCCACGACTCCAACCTCACCCCCGACGCATCTGTTCTGGGGGACGTCCGGTCTGCCCAAACGGAATCCGGCAAGACCTCGGACGTGTTTCCGACAAGAGCCGTGAGCATGCTCTGCTCCTTTGGTCATTTGGGTTGACCACTTCAAAGACTTTCTCATGCACGTCTGACTGCAGGCATTGGAGTGCCCTTTGGTGGGGGGACCAGAAAGCTTCAAAGGCAATCGGCCTATGCAACAGCTTCTGGCCTTGCTCAAGATTCTGCCTCGTCTCGGCAGAGACATCCGGCAGATCAGGCGCTTGAGCAGCAGAACGGCTCCCCACCGTGCACGAGCCCACAGCGTCAGACTCGGAGAGTTCCATTGGTGATTGTTCATACTCAGCATCAGAGAGATCAACAGCTGCATTCGTCGGCACGCCATCGCCGTGCGTGTTGAACATGACAGCTTTCTCTCTGCTGAGACCATCTGGCAGTCGGCCAGGCAGTGTAGTAGACCTGATGGGCACAGGATGCTCTTCGGAGCTCTTCACCTGGCCCACCTCACGGGGTTCATCCACTTCGTTCCCTGCGGGCTCGGACAGGAGCCCTGGGTTTGAGACGACGGTCTCATCCTTGTCAATAATTCCAATAGTGCCCACGTCAAACGTCATCTCCTTTTGTTGACGGTGGCGAGCTGGATGATCGGGCTGATCATCGCCCTCAACACTCAACCCCGTCTCTCGGGGAGAGCTCTGTACTGGTGCGATGCTGGCCGCATCGGGTGACGGCTCTGCCGCCGGAACCACAGAGGGACCTCCTGACGAGAGGTCCGGATCGGGAAGCAGGATGTGATGATGCCGGTCGCATTCAACACATGGTTCTGCTTTGCATTCATATTGGTCAAGCTCGTGATGCCCCTGCTGACATGCGCCACAGGCCGTCTTCCTCGGCCTTTGAGATGGCTGTGTCCATTTATTCAGGGGCTCACGACGCGCGATCATGCTTCTCATGACAGAAGGCGTCGAGGGTGGCACTTCGACGGAAACGGCCGATGCCGACACTTTGGCTGACTCACGAATCCGTATATCTCGATTGAGAAATTCAATAAAGGCATCAAAGTCACCACTCTCCTTCCTGGCCCATTGCAGTCGCCAGTCTTCCGGAATTTTGCCTTTCACCACTGGTAGGAGGAGGCTCGAGAAGCTCTCGGTGGGCACACCGAGGATGTTCAGAGCGCGTGTGTGAGCACAAAGGTGATCAATCAAGGATCGCATGGCCCGAAGGTCACCATGGCGGACTGACGGCATGTTCAAGAGCTCGCGCATCAGAAGCTCTCGCCGTAGCTCGCTACGATCGAAGCGCTCTTTGAGGACTGCTACAGCCTGAGCGTAGCCTGCACCTGACACCGGAATCCCTTGGATTGTGCGCAGCGCCGCACCGGCCAAATGCGACTTCAATACGACAAACCTTTGCACGTCAGCATAGACTGGGTTGTCGTGAACAGAAATTGTGAAGAGTTCCCAAAACTCGGACCATCTCATCACGTCGCCATGATAAGTGGGAATCCTCACTGTGACAGATGTCTTGAGGTCTGCATTCGCAATCAAATTTTGGGAGTCGACACCCCGAGCGGCATGTTCAGCTTTCTCGAGCCGAACGAGTAGCCTGGAGCCGAGAAACATCTCATCCTCCATGTTTTGGCTGTGACTGGAATCGTCAGGCTGACCAAGCTTGTCGAGCTGGTCCTGGACCTGCTGAAGCTCGTGCTGCAGCTTCTCCAAGTGATGGAGCTTGAGAGCCAGCTGATCCACATCGAGTGCCTTTTGATCCCCCTCCCGGCATGACCTGAGGTCGTTACATTGTATGGTTGCCTTTGAACGAAGCCTTGATCTGGTGCTCAACAAATCATCCATGTTGAACTAAACGGATTTCAACAAGAGGGGTAAAAGTGGACTGTATCAAACAAGAGTATCAATGTCTGTCCGGTTAACAAGGTACAAATTTTAAAACCGAAAAGACTATCCGGCCCGGAGGACTATGTTAAGAATCCGTCCGTTCTTTGCGCCGGTATAAACAGAACAGAAATATAATTGACCTCAGTGCTGTATTGGGGTGCAACAGCTTCGTCACCAACAGGTTGAGAGGTAGTCACCGTATCATTTAACGACCAGGCACAGTAATGATAAGGCACAAATCAAGTACAGCTCATTGCTTTTTCTCGTACATCCAAGGAGGGGCTTACGGACAGCCCCTCTAAATTCGCCGTGAAACGTGCACAGTAACGACAGGCACGATTACATTATACTTGTATCAGGTAAAGGGTGCATTAATGATACATCGTGAACGGTATCAAAGACACACGTCTGATCTGTATCATATAATGCCCCGTCAGGATTTGGGTGCCAAAGAGGGTTAGGCGTTAATTTTGTCCGAGTGAGGCTCAGGAAAGGACCGCCAAGTCCGTTTCCTACACTCGGCGGCCACAAGCGCTACAGCCAGGAGAGCCGTGCAGTGCCACTCCAGAGGCTAGCGCGCATTGAGACCGACCCGGTCCAGACGAATACTGAGACACGAGTGGCCCGCTCCTCCCGGACAGACCGGAGGTCACTGCGGGTCACGTGACATGTGAGCGACCGCCAATCACCGCGCGCCCGAGCACCGCGCCCGCAAACATACTGTGCCGCACGGCCCGCCGGCGCGCCGGCGCTACCGCGGCCGGGCGGCGACACGCACGCGGCGAACCGTTACGACCGCTTGTTACAAAATAGATTAATTGCGCGAAAACATATGCAAACTCAACACTCGCTTCAGTAATGGCTCTTTTATTCGTTGTCATGTCCGTTGTGCACGGTGTCATCCTAAAACACCGAATGAGCCCGGTAATCCCGGAAAATTATTCCTGATTATCAGGCAGTAGACACACCTTCAATTAAGGGGGGGGGGGCACTGCCGACTTTTGGTCCCATTCTTTGCATGCAACGCCCATAGGGCTTATGCTAAAATGCCCAAATCAAAGGGGGACACGGTGCCCCGGTGCCCTCCCCGTTCCGACGCCTTTGTTATCGGGATGCCGAATGCACGCTTTGGGTGCGCTAATTTCGGAGGAGGCTCCTATCAGCGTTGGTGTCCGAGCACTTCTACTCTGATTCGCTGCCATGTCAGTAGATGTCACCAGGGTAGAGCGTTTTTTATTACCTACCTTCTCCCCCACCTTATTTATGATCCTTACGAGAACGATGTTTGTTCACTGCCCTAAGTGCCATATCGCCAGGGGGAGGGGGGAGGGGCCGTACGGCCGTCCGCGTTATGAAAAAGGCCCTGGCCTGGCGAGGGTTATTTTCTTAGGTATATACAGGGTGCGCAAAAAGTTTTGGCAGATTTCTGTGTTTCGACAAACGCATGTAATCGGAACGAATATTATCAACACTAGCACCAAATACCTACTGGTTTGCAACAATAAACCAAATACTTTCAGTTCCCTCATGCTCGACATAACCCTCCTCAGAGGCGATGACCTTCTGCAAACGGAGGCGGAAAGACTCGCATGTCTTGATGATGTTGGCGGGGTCCTTCGTCTCCCACCTCTTCACGATACGCGCCTTCAGGGCCTCCAGATTGGGATGGGACACTCCCTATCCTGGTCTTGTGGACGCAATACGCTCTAGATGCTTTAGTCGACTCGACGGGGTTCAGGTTGGGTGACTGAGGGGATAATATCTCCTTAAAACGCCTGCACAGCCGTTATGTTGAGGCCCCTGTTCGTCATAGCCTCGGCGAGGAAGGCGTCTCGCCGCCCGAAGCCGGTGGGCGCCAGCACGTCGCCCTGCGCCAGGTAGGCCGACATGTAGCCGTAGGTGCCGTGCGTTACCACAGTGTGGTTACACTGGGCCAGCAGCGCCATGTCGCGGCCGGCCGAGCCGTCACCGCTGGAGCCGGCGATCACAATGTCGGGCCCTCGCAGCCGCTGCCGCACCCAGGCCAGGTCGTCGCTGCAGACGACGAAGACGGGCCGTCGGTAGCGGCTCCGGCAGAGCTGCAGTGCCCGCATCAGGTAAGCCTCACCCACCAGCTTGCCGTCGTACATGAGATGCACCTGATTGGCGTAGTCGGTGCGCCGCACGTGGACGCCGATGAACGTGCAGCCGGGCGGGCGGCGACACTGGACGTCCGTGTGAAGCCGGAGCCGGCGCTGCGCCTCGTCCCGGACCTCCGGCCGGAGACGCAGCTGCTCCAGCAGCTCCGTACGGTGCTGATCAAAGTGCATCATGTCGCACGGGTTGTTGAGCAGCAGCAGGGGGCGATGCGGCGGTCCGCCGCCGGTCTTCACGTACTGGAAGTAAGACACCTGCCAGAATGCCGCGCTGCTCCAGGGGTGCAGGATCGGGTCGTACCACGGCACATGATGCCGTTCCAGGCAGCGTGCGGGCAGCGTGGGCAGCTGGAGGCCGGCGAATAGCGACCCGAGCGAACGCTCCATCTCGGGGAGGATCCAGGCGGGTCGGTCAGCTGCCGAGTCACGCTGTAGCGCCCACAGCGAGCAGTACTGGCACAGCTTGTTTCCCAGTCGACCACCGGCGTTGATGGTGACAAAACGACCCTGGGGACAGCCGGGCTCTGGTGGGCGGCTGGGGTCCGGCGCTGCGGACGTCCACAAGACCAGACAGACTCCCACCATGGTCAGGCAGAGCACGGTGTAGCGAATACGTCGCCAAGTAGGCCACATGACAGCGGCACCATTTACGTTCATAGCTGTCCTATATGTCTTATCTAGCATACCTAGGGAAGACGAAACCAGACACTGCGAATGTAACATTGGCCACCACTCTTGTCACTGCTCACTAACCACTATCACTGTACCAATGCGTTCAGACCATAACTCCACACTCTCTTCACAAGCTGAGGCCAGAGCTCATTACAACTCACTGAACTTATTGGAACTTACAGAGCTTACGGTACCGCAACCGCTCACGCCAGTAACACAAAGGACCACTGCAGTAAGAATGGGGCCAGACACGACCAAGCCCCCAACAGCTTGTAGGGTTGTCTGTTTGCTCCTCTCCGTGTGTCGTTGTCATGCTCACGACCCATATGAATATTTAGCCATCGCGGTATTTATCGATTTTCTTCATACGTCCAGGCCGAGGTGGGTGGGCTCTGGTGAAACGCCCCTAATTAACCCTCGCACAGACGAAGGTCCGCGCCAACTTCGCGCCGACGACAGGAGGGGGGGGGGGGGCGGATGATCGCCCGCTGTAGGGGGGGGGAGTTTTCCTCAAATAACTTTCGAAGTAGCCAAGCTAGGAACAAACTAATGGCACCATCGTGATCCTCTTGTCAATCCGCATCGAATCTTATATGTGTTGACCTCGAAAGGTCAAGGTCAAAGTTTGAGCTCAAGTCACTTGACCTCAAGGTCATCATATACCTATATCATTCGATGCACCATGACGAGCTGAACACGATGAGACCATCTGCGTGGCTGTACGAGTATCTTGTTCCTGTGAGGAGTTATTAGCAAAAAACTTTGGTGACCCTTGATGACGTCACATGACCTTACAGCTGCCCAAGAGCAAAAAAGGCCTTAACCCGCGCACCGACGGGGGGCGGATATCCGCCCCCTGAGGTTTTTCGCAAATAGCGGAAAAACCGCGGCGCGTAGCGCCGCGAAATTTGGTATGACTATTCCCTCATCAATTTTACACATGGTGTGCAAGTTTAAACCTCCTAACTTTTAAGGTCAGGTCACCAGGTCACTTTGAATGACCCAACCTCAAGTCACTTTTTTGCAACTTTGTCACCGTGCCAGAGCTACAGTAGATGTCGGAGGCCTTTGAAAGTCGCAGGATGTTATTAGGTCATTAGTAGCTACAATTTGTATATCTCGGAATTTTGATGTCGGTGACCTAAGGTCAGGTCAATTTCGCGACCTCCCCATTATAAGTCAATGGGGAAAAATCAACTCCCTGTTTTTACCACTAAAACGGGTCGGAATGGCCCCATATACCATACATGAATTCATATACGATCAACCTTCACTACCTTGAGGTCTGTTTTGCTGTTGGGCAGCTGTAAGGTCATGTGACGTCATCAAAGGTCACCAAAGGTTTTTTTGCCAATAACTCCGTACAGGAATAAGATACAGCCGCGCGGATGGTCTCATTGTGTTCAGCGCGTCAAGACGCATCGAATGATATACATGATGACCTCGAGGTCACGTGATCTAAGGTCAACTTTTGACCTTGACCTTTCGAGGTCAACATACATATCATTCGATGCGGATTGACAAGAGGATCACGATGCTGCCCTTAGTTTGTTCCTACCTTGACTACTTCGAAAGTTATTCGGGAAAACCCCTCTCCATATCTAGCGCCGCCATTTTGACTTTTTCGACCCCTGTGACGTCATCTTTGACCTGACCTGAAAATGACCTTTGTAAAAATTGTAGACCTTGTCCGTGCGTATTCGATGCCGTTTACCGCTTGTCGCTATCTTGCTTCGTTCTCGAGATCTCAGGGGGGGGGGCGGTCATCCACCCCCCCCCCCCGTCGGTGCGAATTGTTGGCGCAGACCCCCGTCGGTGCGCGGGTTAACCCTCGCCGGCCGAGGGGGGTGGGCGGGTGCTGCCCCCCCCCCCCCCATAGGGTTTTTTCGCGATAGCTCCGAACACGATGGCGATAGAGAGCTGAAACTTGGCATACCTGACCTTTGATGCAAGCCAGATTTTTTACACCAACCGCATTTTCGGGTCAGGTCAGGTCACTGACCTATGACGTTATAAGTGAATCTCTGCACGGTCTTCAGATGTCGCAACTTCGCAACGCCCTCACTGCCAGAGGAGCTTTCACAGGGAAATGAAACTTGCAGGATCTAGTATCCATTACGAGTCTCACAACTTGTTCATCTCGGATTTTTCGTAAAGGTCATATGAGGTCAGGTCATTTTCGTGACCTCACCATTTTAACCCGCGCCCCGTAGGGCTACCGGTGGACCCTACCACCCGTAGTGGGGGGGGCGTTTCGGCCCCCCTAAGATCTCGGAAATTTACCGGCCGATTTTCAACATTCAAACGGCGTTCGATAGCCCCACCCGGAAACTACCTTGTGACCAAATTTCAATGACCTAGGTCAAACTGATGACGTCACAGGTCAGGTCAAAGGTCGGATTTTCACCGCTCACAGGCATTTAAAGAAATGTGTTGTGAAATCGAGTAAATTGGTAGGTTATTGAAATCGAGTAAATTGGTAGGTTATTGAAAACCATCGATGGTACATTGTTCGTCAAACAAATACTTCGCTATCTGAGGTCACTGATACCAGGTCAGGTCACAGAGGTCAGGTCACTGAGGGGTCACAATATGAAAGTGTCGTGTGATACATGTTTTATGGTCCATTTTACATGACAAATGCGATTATGTGGGTCAGGCAGCCTCTGGGGCCAGCTAAGGTCACGTTTTGGCGAAGGTCAGGTCAAGGTCAGGTCATATTGGGTCAAATTTCAAAGTTGATATTTTTGCATAAAATTGTTATCGATTCGATGCAGCTCGTCACGGGGAGTTCAATGGTGGTCTTTGTTTTGCCCTACGTGGTCTAGATTTGCCAAAAAAAAAAATGAGTTTGAAAATTTGACGTCATCATTTTTGAACAGTTTTTTTTTTGCTGTAACTTGGCCAAAAAAAGAGATATCGATCTGAAATTTGGTATGTAGATAGAAGACGATAGGTTCTATCACATATATTCCGTTTTTTCGAAACTCAAAAAACTTTTTGGATTTTCTGGCTAATATAACAAAAAAATTGCATTTTTGATTTTTAGGGGTTAAAACTCGAATATTTTAAAAATCCGAGATAAAAGTTTTGTAGCCCTGTCAATTTTACACCTTTTATATCCTGATCATTTTTCTGTATCTTCAAAGCTGTAGGCCTGACAGCTCTTCTTGTGAAGGTCTTTTTTTTCGGTCGAAAATGGCAAAACATGGCAGGGGGTCGTACCCGCCCCCCCCCTCGGCCGGCGCGTATGTAGAAAACCAATAGGTCTGGCGAGGGTTAAGGTAGTCAAGGGTGACTGTATAATGTATATGAAGTCATGCATGGTATATGGGCCCATTCCGAGGCGTTATAGTGAAAAAAACAGGGAGTTTATTTTTCACCATTGACTTATAATGGAGAGTTCAAGCAATTGACCTGACCTTAGATCTTCGACAGAAAAATTCCGAGATATGCAAATTGTAGCTACTAATGACCTCGTTACATCCTGCGACTTTTAAAGGCCCCCGTCATCTATATACTGTAGCTCTGACACGGTGACAAAGTGGCAAAAACGTCATTTGGCTGTTGGCTCATTTGAAGTGATCTGGTGACCTGACCTTGAAAGGTAGGTGGTTCAAACTTGTACACCATATGTAAAATTGATAAGGGAAAAGTTATAGCAAATTTTGCGGCGCTAAGCGCCGCGGTTTTTGCACTATACGCGAA
Organism: Amphibalanus amphitrite; assembly: GCF_019059575.1. NCBI lineage: Eukaryota > Metazoa > Arthropoda > Thecostraca > Balanomorpha > Balanidae > Amphibalanus > Amphibalanus amphitrite. The sequence continues at coordinate 93,914 of NW_024881596.1, forward strand.
ATACTTTAGAGGGGGGAGCGGTCAACCGCCTCCCGTCGGTGCGCGGGTTAAAACTTAAGTTGTATTAAGTTGTGCTTAATCTTTAAAGTACACTTAAGCAAGCAAAAAGTATATCATTCGAGGCACCTTGACGTGCTGAGCACGGTGGTGTTTTTTTTTTTCGTTAACTTAAAAAAGTCATGGGCTATGGTCTATGGGCTATGGCTAACTATGGTCACGTCGTCACGTCATGTAAAAAGTCACCTCGAACTTTTTACATTTTGACCTCCCCAAAACCCCCTAAATATTGACCTAGAGTCACCAAATTTGCAGAGGGGAGAGAATTTCGGGGGGCCACCAGCACCTTCCTACCAACTTTGGTATTTCTAGGTGCCATAGGAGCCAATCGCGAGGGAGGTCGCATCGACCCCTTCCCCTGCCAAGCCGCGTTATGAAAAATGTCCTGCCAGGGCGAGGGTTAACCTTTGGTCATTTTTATAAGTTTTTTGAACAAATTATGAACCAGTATAAAGGCCTGGCTACACTATGCGTTTTCTTCGTGCGTTTTTTGCGTGTTTGCGTGTTTTGCGTGATATCGTTCTAGAAAAAGAACGATATTCCGTTTTTGTGATGTTTTTCACCTTAAATTTTAGTTACATAAGAGTTGTATTAGCTTTTGTATATAACCAAAGTAAAAATTGTATTGTTTATAGCTTTTTTTCCTAGAACGATATTACGCAAAACACGCAAACCTGCAAAAACGCACGCAGAAAACGCATACACTGTAAACTCATTTTGACAAGGGGTTGTCGTACAACGACGAGCGTTTGTCAAAAATACTAATAAAGGTTATGTCGAACGACGAATATCTTGTCATAGTTGGTTGAATCAACAGGGCAAATATAAGTATCAGCCCCAGCACCTAGTCGACCATTCATAAAATTGACGAGGATTATGGAGGCTATTGTGAAAACTACCAGGGTCTTATTCGTAATATGGAACATAGATTTGCTTATGATTTGTTATTTATATCCTTGTCGAAAGAACCAGCTACACCATTGCAACAATACTGATACATACTTATGTAATCTATGTCCTTGTCGCAGGTATCAGCGACACCTTTGCAACACGGACTTAGTTACGCTAGTTAGACGTGTTAGTAGTAACATACACAAAGCTGTTACTTGTTATATAGGTGGCGCCAAAAGCGTTTCCGGCCGTTTCATTTTGAAAGTTTCAGTTGCGCGCCAACCGCCGTGCAGTGATGTGGCCTCCTGCGCACTTCCGTGAAAATGGTAGGTGTTAACAGTGTTCGGTCGTTTTTGTCATTTTTTAATGAAATGTATGTCTTTCAACTGATAGTAATGCAGATTGAATCAGAGAAATTTGCTGAATAAGTGCGTGTTGTATATGGAAGTAAGCACAATGTGTTCTGCTCCAGGCCATATTGTTCTGCATATGCTATAATATAGCGATGCTTTCTTTCAGGCTTTCATCAGGAGCGAAAGCTCCAGATTGCAAGCAAGGGTCGCTACACTGAAGACAGCAAACGGCTGCAGAATCTCAAGAAGTCTAAAAATGAAAAAGCACCTGAATTCCAAGGGGCTAATGAATTTGAATGCCCCTTAGATTCGAATGGGTTTGCCCCTTAAAATTCGTGTTCCGCAGACTTAAAAATAACATATTTCAGAATCAAGGCACTCCTCGATGTTGCGAGTCCCCAAGCCAGTTATTGCGAGGCAGGGAACCCAAGTTGATTATCTTAACTCAAACCTAATGCATGTAAACGTGTGATTCTACAGTGTACTCGTAAGTGATGACGCTCATTGCCTTTTTGCATGCGTTATTGCCCTTGCCCCTTGGGTCATCAGTGTCATCACTATTGTGTATGTAATGTGTATGTACCATTTTAAATACATGACCTACTTTCAGTAATGCTGTTTTGCTGTAATAATGAGACTGCAGAGCGGCGACCTGCGATTTGTGGAGAAAACTGACGAATACAAGGGAGGTCGTTGTAAAACGTTACAAGCCTGAGACTAGTAGACTGCTTACAAGTACAGGTTTGCTGCACGTAGACATTACTATGCTAACTAAGATTTGCATTGATTTGACTTAACAAGTACACGGCTCAGCCCTGTTAAATGCAAACATGCGCAGGTCTTTACCTAGTAACCGCCTGATTATAACTAGGAACACAGTCGTTCACACAACAATGACAAAGCAAACTTTGGTAGCTAGTCCAACGAACTACATGTGAGTGGGTTGTAAGAACAACTACCATGACAAACAATAGGGTCGTTCGATGACATGGCAAAGGGTGCGGGGATTTGCGCTAAATAATTTTCCTTGTAAAAGTAACAAACGTTTGTTGAAATGAGTTTACAGTGTAGTGTAGCCAGGCCTTAACGCCTTTTGGGGCGACTAACGGAGCGAGCGAGAGGGTGAGCCTTGCACGTGCGAATTTCGAGGGGGTACCTCCAGCTGACTTGTGCACGACACCCTACTAACCGGTCTTTAGAGCGATGTGCCAAATTTGAGCACAATCGGCCCAGCCGTTCTCGAGATCTGGAAGCGGCACCCTGCACGTGCGCACGTGCAAAATGGATCCCAACTGACTTTTGCGCGGCATCCTACTAATCGGTCCCTAACCATGTACCAAATTTGGCGCCATCGGTCCAGCCGTTCTCGAGATCTGGAATCGACCCCTGCACGTGCGCACGTGCAGCAGCACCCCAACTCTGGCACATGGATATGCATTGCCTAGTGGGTGCCTACCTACATGCCAACTTTCAGTGCAATCGGCCCAGTAGTTACCGAGATATTGCAACTATTACAAAAGTGACACCTCTTCGTTTTGCACGTGGCACGTGCATAAGGGGTCACCCACATGCATCGGGAATAGTCCAATACTTGGTAGAAGGAATGAAGCTACCCTACAAAAATTACCGCATGTAAATCGGTCAAGTGGTTGCTGAGATATAAGCGTCGCAAAACCGTGACCACGGCCGGCTGGCCGGCCGGCCGGCCGGCCGCTCATGTTAAGAAATTTCCGTTAATCTAAGGAAAGACTACGCTCGCTTCGCTCGCTCCGTAATAATGTGATTACGAGCGAGCGAGCGCAGCGAGCGAAGCGAGTCTTTTCAATATAACGGAAAAATCTCAGTATGAGCGGCCCGGCCCGACCCGGCCTGTAACGCTTTTGAGAGGCTTATATCTCAGCAACCGCTGGACCGATTGGCCTGCGGTCTTTTTTGCTGGGTAGCCCCATCCCTTCTACCCCGTAATTGACTACTTTTGATACACCTCAGTGACCGTCGTGGCACGTGCCACGTGAAAAGTCAAGGGTGTTCAAGCTGTTTTGCAAAAGTAGTTATTTTGAGAGGCTCATATCTCAGCAGCCGCTTGGGCGATTGACTTGCGGTAATTTTTGTAGGGTAGCAGCATCCCTTCTACCAAAAATAGGATCCTATCGATGCATGTGGGTCACCCCCAGTGCACGTGCAAAATACAACAATTAGATGTGTCAAATTTGTTCCCATTTTAATAACTCGGTAATTACTGGGGCGATTTCGCTGAAACTTGGCATACAGGTAGGCACCCACCAGGCAATGCATTCCCATGTGTTGCGGTTAGGGTGCTACTGCACGTGCGCACGTGCAGGGGGCGCTGAACGGCTGGGCCGATTGCGCTCAAATTTGGTACACGGTTGGGGACCAGTTAGTAGGGTGCCCTGCAAAAGTCAGTTTGGACCCTGTTTGCACGTGCGCACGTGCAGAATGCCGCCTCCAGATCTCAGGAATGGCTGGGCCGATTGCGTTCAAATTTGGTACACCGCTAGCGACCGGTTAGAAGGGTGCTTTGCGCAAGCCCGATGGAAGAACCCTCTCGCCCTTTCGCACGTGCAGTCACGAGTGGAGAATCCCCTAGGATGTCTGCCGTTTGTACGTTTTTAGGGAAAACTGCTGCACGCAGGTGCGGAAGATTTCGGAATTGTAACAACAATTTTGCAACACGCCTTAAAATTTCGGACGCATGTCACCTAGTGCTAGGTCAGGTCATCAGGTCAAATTTGCTGGATGATCGTGCTAATGCCCTTTGCAAAGCTTATTCCGTGGAAGTTGCAAACTTCCCACACAAAACAAAATGTCAAATTTGACCGTTTTGACCCTCTTATTGATTTGAGCTCGCACCTGAAATATGATTTACCTACCTACTTCTGTATGATGAAACATGTCGGGCACTGCGATGAAAAAACTTAAAAACATAGAAGCTCCAAAATGAAAATAATAAATAAATTTTCAATAACTTTTCCAGGTAGATAAGAATAATGAGAGACGCTTTTATAGATGGCAGTTTTTTCGTATGGAGACAGCTTTTAGGATTTACAAAAGTGGAAAAAGTTACCCCGGCCGCGCCGGGGTCGGCTGAAAGTTACCCCCCGGCCACGGCCGGGGTGGCCGGGGCAGGTTCTCCACCCATGCGTGCAGTGCTCACTATCTCGCTCGCTCGTTCTTCGCCCGAAAGGCGTTTTACTGGTACTTATGTAAGTACGAACAAATACGAGCTGTTCACGAAAATATCGCATGAACCTCGTGTCGAAGTGTTTTTTTTTTTATCTTAAAAAATTCCGTTTTGACGGTTTTTCCCTCTTGAGGTTGAATCCCATGGGCCTTAGGTACAGTCACCAGCAGTTGCTACCCATCACCCCCGGACGGCGGGGGAGCAAGCTACCACCGCCCCTGCGAGACTAGCGCCGCCATGCGCCAAGAAGTGGAAACACCACGTGACTGAGGCCACGTGAGGGCAGGGTCACGTGATGGAGGGGCGGAGCATAGTAGCTTTTGCGCCCGACACTAACTGAAATGCGGCGCTGTGATTGGGCGCCTTAGCATGAATGAAGCCCCGGCGCCAGAATCAGCCGTTCGCCTTATATGGAAAGTGAGCCTTTGCGTTTCACTGTTCTGTATTGGTTTGAGAGCCACGGCACCATACGAATTGTGAGCCCCTTTGAACGGGTCACCGCCCGAGGCACTGAGGCGACGGCTGTGCCGGGCAAAGTCTCGCATGGTGGGAGAGGTGGGCCAGGGAAGGTGCGATCGAGCAGCCACTGAGGCGTGGATTGGTATTATCCAACCGCGACAAACGATGTCAGCAGCCTCTTCTCGTGTCATAGACAGTGTCTATGACACGAAAAGCTAGACAGACAACGTGGGCAGTGCCCACTCAAAAGCTACTAAACGATCCAGTTAAGAAGTTGGCGAGGTAGCCAGACCAAATAAAAAGTTTTTAATTCGATTTTGGTTGACAAATGACATACATACAAGCCCGCTGTGATGGACCAAAAAAGGAGCTGAACAGTAACAGTTCATACAACTTCTAAAACGCTCAACGGTTTAACAATTCAAAAGTTAAATGTTAAAATTAAGCCTGCATGTTTAAACTCTGGTCCGGCGCGTGCAGGAAGCTTATATTGCCAGTTGCCACTTGCAATTCAACTACGTTGTAATATAACCAAGAGTTCTGTGAGAGCAGCAACTGAAAGCCCCGTTGAGGGGGAGGGCGGCGCGAAACGGCCCCCTCTCCTTTTCAGTCGATATCTCCTAAAGTATAGCAAATATCGCCACCAAACTTTCAAGACCCCTCCAGGCATCATTTTTACACCTTGTGACCAAAATTTTCCAGAGCTCTTATGAAAGGCTAGTCACAAATGACGTGAGAGGGATGCCATGTTCTGTCATTTTCGACCCAATAAAAGGTTTAGCGGGAAGAGCTGTCACGCTTACAGTTTTGAAGATAACGAAAAATATTCAAGATAAAAAAGATTAAAATAAACAGCGCTACCAAACTGCTCACTCTTATTTCCAAACAAAAATTGATTTTGACCATCCAAACTATAGAAGTATAACACCCGAAAATACCAACAACTTTCAAAATTAAACCGGAATAGATGTGATAGAACTATCTGCTCTAGATATGCCAAACTTAAACTCGTTACTCGATAGCTCCATTTTTAGCAAAGTTATGGCAAAAACTACTCAAAATTTATTACGTAAAATTTTTAATTCAATTTTTTGCCGTCACAGAACACACAAAGCGAGCCAAAGG